>NW_020955996.1:251216-402403 GCF_003031625.1 Empidonax traillii | reverse complement strand
AAGCACTCATGGTGAGCTGTTGCTCTCACCTAAAGCAGCTCTGGGAGGTTTGAGGTGCCCAAGAAGCAAAGAGACAGGGAGGTCTACTAAGTGAGGATCTGGTCAGAGTGACCAGACTTTTTTCTTGTCTCCCCTCAGCAAAAAGGCATTTATTTACCCAAATAATCCACATTTCTGAATAAAAAAGTAGAAAATAGTTCTCTAAGCAACTGAAAGCTTAGTTTCCCAAGCTGGACACCCATGCCAATGTTTTATTAGGAATCTAAACTAAAAGCTGGGCGCATGCCTTGTTGCTGCCAAACAAGTTCTAATAGAAAGGATAGAAATGTAAAAAGATCTACACATGTAAAATACATATATTTGAAGTACATATGTTTGTTGCATTAAGAGTACAATCACTTAAATTAGGGAGAGCACTTCATTTCTGTGCCTGACTCACAAGCAGTACCCATGGCAAGCAGCATATGCCAAGGTGCCAGAAGTCTGGAGGATGTGTGTGGGTAAGGCTGGGAGGTCTGATCCATCTCTGATGGTTTTACTTCCTCTTTTTAAGTTCACAGCAGTGCAGAGCAGATCTGATTCTTGTCTGCTTCAAGTCACTGCCCAATGCCCCCGGTATTGCCTGCAGGTATCACTTCTCTAAAAACCATAAAAGGACTAGATACATGATTCTCAAAAAAACCAAACAAAAGATCCAAACCAATAAACAAATTAAAAAATCACAAACAAAACACACCAAAAACAAAAACACAAGAAAAACAGTAACACCACCAAACAAAAACATAAACAACAACAACAAAAATATCTAAACCCATGGAACCAGAGTTGCAATAGGAAGATGGCACGTTGTTACCAGGCTAATTCACAGCAAGAGCTGGTCACTATACCACACAGGTTCCATAGCAGAACCCAGCACAGATCTATTGTCTTCACCTTGGTCTGATGAAATCCAGCAAGAGGATAAAGTGCAGAAAAGGTACACATAGACAGCAGTGGTCAGACCAAGCAGAGTGATGGAGCACTGTGCTGGTCATTATGGGGTGTTTCATGGTTGTGTTGAATTCACTGACACCCAAATGACCTGAAAAGAGGCAGAATAAGAGCTCCAAGCCTTGCTTAAAATGAATTTCACTCTCAGCAGGGGATGCAGACATCAACTCTTGCACATCACCTAAAGGAATGCAACATAGGCAGGCAAAGCTTGTCCACCACGAATAAATCAGACCCTGCAAGCTAGGCTAGCAATGGTTAGAACCTCATAGCTGCATCTCCTCGGGATTCAAATGAAGCCACAAAGAGGTACTCAGAGCAGGACGGTGTAGTTTCCCACAGGGTTGTTCCACAGACAGGGTGATCTGGGACAGAGCTGTGCCCACATAGCTCCACTGCATCCTTTCCCTGCAAAATGCAAAGAGCACATGGCAGGCAAAAAGGAAATGCAAGCCAATTATAAACCAGAAAATCAAATAGCAGTGCCATCTGGAGTGATCAGTGTCATTCACTCCCCTTTTGCAATCCCAGTGCAAAGGATAGAGATGGCAAAGAGATGTTACAAGATAATCCCATTTGGAAACTCTCATGTTCATATTTAAGAAGGGAAGAGGTCATGCTCATATTCCCTCCAGTACCCTAGGAAAGTGAGAGGATTTGGAGGTGGGGGACGTGCTTGGTTCTGTTTTCATCTGAAGTGGTTTGAATGCTCAGCCTATTCAACCTAGGAAGCTTTGGGATAATAATACAGCCCCAAAACCTAAGCAAGTGCCCTGTGTTCTGAAATCAGCACTATTCCCATTGTAAGTGTAGCCTGCATAACAATTCAGACCCCCATTCATCACTTTTACAGAGCTGGTTTTAATGCAGCTGTGCCAGTTCTGAGGGGCTACATCCTTCCACTGAGCAAACGCGTTGCAAGCAAAACCTGAATGAACCTCTATCTGTTTGACAGATCAGGCACTTACTGTTTAATTATACAGATGAGTAACACCAATGAACGGGTGCTTTTTCTTCAGAGTTTGTTACAGGGGAATGAATATGAATTAGGCTGTAAAACAAAACAACTGTGGTGTAAATAGTGTAATTGCTGCCTTCTCATCTGTGGCAATCAATGATCTGTTAAGGCATTTTACATGGCTGCCACGAGCCACTTCACCATCTCGCAGTCAGTGGCAATAAATAACTCCTTTACGAATGAGAGAAAGGGAGATGTACTCCAGTGTGGTACCCAGAGAGCTGCAGTGCATCAGCGGGGACAAAGGCAGTGTGGAAAATGATGTGGGCACTCACTTGTTGATCCCAAGAAGGGACGGACAAGTTGGGATGCACTTCATATGGGCAGATCCTCATTTGACAGCTTTACTTAGGAAAGTCCTTGGAAGGGATGTTTACTTGAGGTCAAAATGTGTACCCCAGCTTTCTCACAGAGCCTGTATGTGCCCTAAATAGCAAGGGGGAGGATTTAGACAGCGATTTCATGATGCCTCTAGTACAGCAGTCATTCTGAGCATGGCTGCAAAGGCCATCCTGTCCCCCAGTGCAGGCAGCTCAGTGGTGAGCGAGGCCAGGGCTCTCATCCCTCTGGCACTGCCTTGGTCTCCTCATGCCTCTACAGCCACACATAGGCATTAAGAAGAGAGTCAAAACCAAAACCCTGCCCTGGAGAGAACTGCACCAGCAGGTCAGAGACAGAGAAAAGAAGGGCTTTTTCAGTTGTCACCTCAGGGTCAGGGACCTCACTCGGCACTTTCTCAGATAATGGAGAAATGAAATAGGGCTGTGGCTGCTGGTTTGTCCCATTTTGCCCCAGGGTGACAGTGCTGACTCAGATGACAGAGCAGCAACAAAGGCCCCAAGGGCCAGGCTTTCTCCTTTCAGTTGAATTTCTGAGCCTCTCCCTCTCTGTGCAGATTAATTCATATCAAGGAAATGTTTTCTCTCAAAAATTTGACACTCCTCGTTTTCCTCCTGATAGAAAAGTTTCACAGAATGGATTGGGTTGTAAGGGACCTTAAAGACCATCTAGTTCTAACCCCCTGCCATGGGTAGGGACACTTTCCACTACACCACATCGCTCAAAGTCCCATCCACCTGGCCTTGAAAACTTCCAGGGATGGGGCATCTGCAAGCTCTCTGGGCATCCTGTTCCAGTAACTCACCACCCTCACAGTCAAGAATTTCTTCCTAATATTTAATTTAAGTCTCTCCTTTTTAAATTTAAAGCCATTAACCCTTGTTCTATCACCATATGCCCTCACAAAAAGTCCATCTCCATCACTCTTGTAGCCACTAAAGTTACTGGGATGTGCTGTAAGGTCTCCCCAGAGCCTTCTCCTCTCCAGGCTGAACACCCCCAACTCTCTCAGCCTGTCTTCACAGGAGAGGTGTTCCAGCCCTCTGATCATTTTCATGGTCCTCCTCTGGACTCGCTCCAGTGAGTACTTATGTGCTTATGTTGCCCCATGCAACATAATTTTTATGAGAAAGCCAAGGCACTTTTCTACCCAGACCACAAAGAAAGAGTTGTCATGCTGCCAGCATCACAGGCAAGTGTTCAGTCATTCCTGTTCAGGCCTAAGACACCCCATCCTTCATCCCCATCCTCCAGGAGGAAGAGCTTTCACACAAGAGAGAGCCAGGGCTCAAAACCCTTCTCATCAACTGCATAAGCACAACCTCCACCTGCAGCTCTGGCTCCAGGCGCCCTTTCTAAACAGCAGCTGGAGCTTGTTAGAGCAGCCATAACCTGCAGCAAGGTCAGCTCTGCATGAGAAATCAAACCAGAGTTGCAAAAATGGGAAGTAGAAAGAAAGCGCTCGGTGTGTGGTCACTGAGAGCAGATGGGTATGAGAGTGAGGAATGAGCACCCGCACGTCTCTGCCTGGAGGCTTCTGAACCTGGAACTGGGTTTACCTGTGCTGAACAAGAGCCCTGAGTGTGCCATGCCAGCCTACATCTACACTGCAGAGACTTCACCTCCAGCTCACTCCCATCCACACTGGATCCAGCCTCAGGAAAGGCATGACCCTGAGCATCCCCAAGACAGGCAAAGCTTGGTGTGAAATACTCAGCCATGGTTCCTTCCAGCAAAGCACCCAAGATGGTGCATGAATTGTGTGCATCAAAGGAAAGCTTCTCTGCCTTTGCCATCGCTGGGCACATGGGCACACACAGACACACACAGGGTAGGTGTGTGCAGGAGCTACTTGGCTTCACAGCATCAGTCAGTAGCTTAGTCAGTAGTTACCTCAGATCTCTCCTTTAGTTTTTTTGCTCTGGCACAGCAATGTCCTGCAGGGTTTAATCACACCTGTTCCTTGTACACATGGACACAGTCACTGCAGACCAGGTCTCACCGCTTCAGCATCCATTTCCAACAGGACTGGTCCCCAAACCACAATCAAAATGAGAAGGAATGAACCTGGCAGCCAGTTAATGCTGCTCTGCCAACAAGCCTGACACAAGATTACCTCTCCTAATTTCAGTGCCACTGATTTTCCTCCTGCCTGTCTCTCCAGCAGGCATGGTGCTGGGCTCCCCAGCCCCTGGGGCTGCCCTGAGGATCCCCTGCCTCCCCAGCTGCCCACAGTACTCACAGGACTCCTCAGAGCAGCATCAAGACCTGGAAACAGAGAAAACAAAGCTGCCTGTTCACATCCCACCCCATGAAAGAACTAAATCAGGTGGCAAGGTATGTTTTTGTTGTGTTCATTGAGGGCAGCTAGAAGAGGGGCTTTTTTCCTCTAAATCATCATGAATTAGAGAAGGGAGTTCACATCCAGTTACAGGCAAAACAAATAAGCACATGTGCTTCCGTCTTAGCTAGAAATGATGGCCCAGATCTTCCCAAGCTCACTTTTCCATTTGTGGCAAAAAATTCCCACCTGGCTTGTGGCAGCATGGCTGGAGTTACTGCCACTCTTAGGTTGATCCTTAGAAGGGAATTTAGTGGAGTCCCTGCTGATCTCACCAGCCTCATGTCTGACCTGCACAGAGAAGAGGCTGAAGGCTTTGCTTAAGCTCTCCCTAGATAGTACTTACTGAATGTGAGCAAAACCAAAAAGAGATGAATAAATTGTGCAGGCATCCTCTCAGGCCCCCTGACACCACAGCTCATGGCTGTTCATTTCATAACCACCAGCAGCCCTTTTTTTATCTTCCTTCAAACAATATTCAGTCATTTGTCCAGACAAAGTGCATCGCCCTCCCTGACCTTTACATTGGTGCGTGGGGCCTGGCTTGACAGGTATGGATGCCCAGATCCTCCCAGGGCCAGTGATGGCTTGAGCAGAATGATCACACAGTCTGTCAACAAGACTCCTGTGCATCCCACAGGGACACAGGCAGGAATCACAATTCAGAGCTTAACAACCCAGCAGATCTCAAAGCACTTAACAAAGGCAAATAGGATGTATCTGTCCAAGGGAAGGGCATAGGGACAAAGATGAACATCTCCAAAGGCCTTCAGGCACCTAAAGGGTTCTGAAACCAGTCACACCACTGTCCACAGGTATGTCCAGATTTTGGCCCTCCTGGTTGCCCCCATCATCTCCCCAGTGAGTGCACCACACCAACACCTACTACACAAAGGAACTGTGGCAGCGCTTCTGCCAAACAAGGTGAAAAACCTTGAACACCTTCTAAGACTTCTCTGCTTTTGATCACTATCAGCATCTTCCTGCATGCTCTTGGAGAGCACCACAGCTTGCTGGCAGGGGTCCAATTTCAAGAGCATCCTGTCAGACCTGTATCTCTAGTTCACCACTGCACTGTGCACCTCTGCATGAGTCCTTGCTTACAGAGACTCAGTGATTCTCTGTTTTAAATCAGATCACAAATTTCCTTCCCACTGTAATGATTTGTGGTTCTAAAAGTGGTCAAGATTTTCAGCTTCCTTTTTGACTTTTCGGGAGTGTAATCTCATCCATTGCAGAGAAATCTAATAAACTTCATTCACCTCACTGCAATGACACTGCCTTCACCCAGTTGCAACTCCAAATAGCAACTGGCCACTCACTTCACACCATATTGCAGACACTTCAGCATACATATTTGCTTCTACTTCCTTTTTTTTCATTTGACACAAACTATTTCTCCTTTCTATGTCCTGTTCACATCAAAATCTCAATTTCAGAGAAAAAAAAAAATTAACAGAAACTTTTTTTTGGCCTGAAGGCGGCAAGAGGCATTGAGGTTCTCAATCCCACCTCTAAGCTGAAAACTGCAGTTCTCTACAGTTCCCCTGCCCCTGACATGGCAGTGAAGCCTCCCACACTCCCTCCTGCCCCTCCCAGGCAGTCCCACGGGCTTTATCTGCCCCCTCCCATTCCAAGTGCCTGACTCCTCAGGCATTTCTGCTCACCTCCCACATTACAGGCGACCCAGACCTTTCCATGCCATCCTCATTTGCTCCCTCCAGCCCCAAGGCTTTGCAAATGACCAAGCTGTGGAGCTCCAGGGCACACAGAACACTGACTGGTTAAAGCCTGTTGTCCTTGTGCTGGACACTTGGAGCATCCAGAGCACACAGAGACCTGCTGAGCATCTCTAATTTAAAACCATTTGCCTTAAAAAACACTCCAAGACCAAACAAGGGTACCTAACTGGAGATCATCCTTGTGAAACACAGGTGAGACATCAGCCCAGAGACCTGTGTCGGTTTTAATCCAGCTGTCTGAGGAAGCAGCTCACCCACCAAACCACATGTTTCATGTGGTTTGTGCTCTGGGGTCAGTACCTCTCTCTGTCTTCACAACTCACTAGACCACTGCCAGGTGATTAGAGGTGGCCAGTGTAAACAGGTACATTTCCACACTGCTGCACTAGTCTAGGGTAGCTCTCCCTGGGCCCAAGGCAGCCCCCATGCTGGGGGAAAGCTCCAGCTGCTTGACTTGACCAGGGGATCAGGCCACGTCCCCAGTGAACTCCAAACCTGCTGGCTGCAAAAGGCTTCTCTGCACTCAAATACAGATGTTTGTGTACAGAGCATCTTCATAAACCTTCAAAACAGAAACCAGTGTGGCACTAATAAGCTCTGCGTGGGTACCTCCAGCAGCAGCAGCTATCTGGGAAATATCAGCTATTCCCAGCTAGAGGGCTGGAGGCAGCTATCACTGTCCTGCTTGTTATCAAGCTCCTTGGGTGCAAAGAGACTGGAGTAGCTGCATGTTGCTGAGCGCAGTGCAGCAGCAGATTATGATTCTTATGAGTAATCCAAGTTTGAACCTAGTGCTCAAAATACATGCCTCATCAGCTAAGAACTGCTAGACTCTAGTTATTCTTAGTCCCCAAGTCACTGTGATAAGAAAGTAAATGAAAATGATTCCCAACAAAAAACATACTGAAATGAAAATATTTATCATGCTGTTTCTGGAAATGAGTAAAGGCTCTTCATTTTTAGGGCAAACAACATGCTGTTTCTATAAGAAACCACTTCATGGATGATATTTACTCATCTAGACTTTCCGAAGTGAAAATGAGTGCAAGGTGTTTGTAGGGACCCTGCCTCCATCCTCCAGTCTGGGATTGCCTCTACATATTTGGTGAGGAATTCGCAGACCAAGTGAAGCAGCTGCAACAGATACATAGGATCCCAATGCAGAGAAGCTATCACAGTGTAATACTGCCCATGAATACGCTGCCTCCATAGGGACAGAATGGAAAGATGAAGTCAAATGAGTAAACCCCATGCCCAGCATGTGAGATCACACAAATCTGCTGTTCTGACTTGGTAGTGTTTTACAACAGCATAATTACCTCTAGTAGGGTGAGCTCAGTGGAGAAAAAGGCCCTTTCCTGGCGGAGGTGTTGACACAGGGAGGAAACACAAGCTATCCATTCCCCATTCACTTACAGCTTCATTTACGGAGTTGGAAAACAGAGCTCAGCACCCACATGCCTCCCCAGCTTTTATTTCACAAGTTTCTCAGATAATAGTAAGTTGGAGCTTTGGGGCTTGTCTTTCAAAAGCTGATGACAGATTTAAAGACTGGTTTTCCTAAGCCCCGCGCAGATTTCTTAAGAAATAAAAGAGAGCTGAAGACAGTATAACAAAAGATCTCTCTCCCTGCGTGTCTCACATGGACTATATCCTCAGAGCAGTCACAGCTACAGTAATACTTGGCTACATGAATATTCAAGGGTTCACAACAACTTTCAGCAGCCCTAAGAGGATCTGTTCTGACTTCCTACAATATGGCCTTTGGGATTCAGGTCTTCCTCTGCTGTGGAAAAGAGTTACAGGTCTGCAGCCAAGAACAGCCACCAGTGCTGTGGTTTGCAGTATCTGTGCTGTGCAACTGGAAGACACAACATGGACTACTCATCCTTCAGATTTGCCAGCCTGACATGAGCCACCTTTAGTGTTTGCTCCAGCCCTGCTGGCGAAAGCAGGCTGCAGTGCTGCCAACCCACCTGCAATCCCTCAGCAGGTGTGATTCCTCTGAAACCTGTGTGAATCCCAAGTGCAGAATGACGACACTTTCCAGCTTTCCCACTCATGCCCACTTCTACTGCTGGCAAGGCAAGGGCCAAACTCTGCAGCCACACTTCTCCCTCCTGTTTTCACCAGCTTCAGGTCCCCTCTGGTCTCTGTCTGCCAGACATGCAGGAGACAGGGAGATTTAAAATTTGACAAAGACATCAAGGGGGCCAGACACATAGGTCTTCCTTGTATCAGTGATGAGTTTCTCAGGGCTTTTCAGCTTTTCAGCTGCTGACAAAAGCCTCCTGCAATGACCCATCCTTCATTCTGAGCCTGGCCTTGGGAGAGAAAACAGATCTGTCCAGCCTGAACGAATTCACTGCTCAACACCAAGGGCATGAACACGATTTTGACTCTTTATCAAAACAGTCAGGCGAAGGGCAAGGCAATATAGTGCAAATTAAACAAGCACAAGACAGCATAGGTGGTTATAGGAGGGAAACGAGCTAGACAGTGACTTGAAGGCTTTCCATCAAGTAAGGAGTTGGGTTTATCCTGCCCTACCCTAATATAACCCTCTCAACTCTTATGACTCATAGGTTCACCGTGAATCACCACTCCCTTTCTGGTTTCCTCCTGCAACTGAAAGAAGCATTTTCTGTTGGCCCATGGCAATGTTAAATAACAGCCTTTCTCATGCTGGCTCAGCTGCCTGGTCCCAGAGTCATGGGGTGGGGATGTGGCACGCAGCTCACCTAGCTGCAGGAGGGGTCACATCTGCCTATGCGCATCCAAGAACACAAGCAGGCAGGTCCCTTGAGCAGGCTACAGGACTAAATACACTGCTTTCTGAGGTTAACCCAAATCCCTGGGGATCAGTGCAGCTCTTGGGTCTCTGGAAGGAGGAAGGGGTTATTATGAAAGCAGAAGCTTGTACCAGTGAAGTGTGCAAAGCTGTTGGTCCTCCTTACCCCATCCTATTGCTAAACCCAGCTGAGCCTCTGCCCCTGCTTCACTGTTCAGATATTAATCAAATCCAACTCAAAATTAGTCTTTTCTTAAAGCAGTTTTCTGATGAGTAACCAAGTCACATCAGTGGCTGAGTCATAGGAAGCAAACCTTTGTGCAGCAAGAGCAAGCTATGGAAACTCCCTGTCAAATCAGCTTTGTGACTGTCTTCAGATGTTTCTGAAAAAGCAGCTCTCTGTACCACAGCTAGCTCAAAACCTGTCATTGGCATGGGCTAAATGTTTTGAAAATGTTAGAAAATTATTAAATGGTGCCTTAATTGCAAAGAGAAGAAGCAGAAGTGCACATGGGGAGGCAGATTGGTTTCCCCTGTCCTGTGGTACGTAATCCCATGGGGACACAAGAGATCTGAGTGCTCTTGCAGATTCTGTTGCCATCTTTGTAACCTTGGAAAAGTCAGAGTTTCGAGATCTAGCACAATCTGAAGGCCAGTTTTTAAAAGACATTTGGCAGCAAATTTACTGAGCTTTTTACGGCTCTGGGGGAAAAGGCAAGGACACTTACTGTGGGACCACACTTGGCCCATGGGTGAGGTATGGGACCAGATCATGTCTTTGGCAGCAGTGAACACTTAGGCAATAAGGACATGACATTCTAACTCCAATACTTTTCTAATCCATGAGCATTTTTTGAACTTTGTGATCCACACTAGATCCTTTACAATTAACAATCTCAGTGAACTTTTCTCCCTTGAATTTCTCTAACCACTTTTTGAAGCCCTTTATTCTTGAACTTCTACAATGAATTCTACTGTTTAACACTAGACTGTATAAACAACTGGGTTTTGTTAAAAATTCTGTTACTGGAAACAAAAAGAGTTAATTTTAGGACCCCAAATTCTCATTTTGGGAGGAAAAAGGGAGATAATTCTGTTTACTGTTCATCTCCTCTATTGCACTTATGACATTGCAGCTTCAAACACAGACCCTTTCAATCGCTCCCCTTCCTAGCCAGTAAAAAGTCTTCTTGTGAGAAGAGGTGCTATTCCTGTTACCATTCCTGTTACCTTTCTCCACATCCTTTCTATTTCAGCTTGGGTTTTTTTCAGCAAGAGAGTTAAGAACTGCTCTGGGTGGGCAGCCTCCCAGCTGTGAGAGCAAAACATTTCTTGAGGAGCTTGTTGTGTTTTCTCTTTTTTGTGCACTTTTCTGTTTGAACAATATCTAACATCTGATTTGCCATTTTCTCTCTGCTGAGCATTGAATTGACATTTTCATGGGGTTATACATGATGAATTAAAGCTCTTCTTTCTGAGTGGCAATAGCTAATTTTAGACCTTACCGCTGTGCATGGTTAGGATTGTTTTGTTTTCCTTAAGTACATGAATTGCATCTGCTATTCTTCCATTTTGCCAATAACCTTTGTGAGATCGTTCTGTTAATCTTCTCTGTCAGTTTTAATTTGTATTATTCTCAGTCAACTCTGCATCATCAGGAACTGCTGTCACTTCTTTATTCACTCTTCTTCCAGATCACTTATGAATATGCAGAAAAGCAACCCAAGATGAACCACTATAGCAGTCTGTTAGAATTATAGAATATCCTGAGTTGGAAGGGACCCAAAAGGATCATCAAGCCCTACTCCTCGCCCTGCACAGGACAATCTGAAGAATCCCACCACGTGCCCAAGAGTATTGTTCAAACATTTCTTGAGCTCTGTCAGGCTTGGTGCTGTGACCACTGCCCTGGGGAACCTGTTCCACTGCCCAACCACCATCTGGGTGGTGAACTTCTTCCAACCTAAACCTCCCCTGACACGACTTCAGGCCATCCCCTCAAGTCCTGGTCACCAGAGAGAAGAGATCAGTGCCTACCCCTACACTTCCCCTCATGAGGAAGTTGTAGACTGCAGATAGTTGTAGACTGAGGTCTCCCCACAGTCTCCTCTCCTCCAGGTTGAATCAGCTGTTAGTCCACTCCTTATCAGCTGTGAAAACTTTTTGCTTCATCTGCTTTAACCAGTGTTAGTCTATGGAAGAGGCTTCAAATTTACTCCCCTGTACTAACTTAGATTTCTGTTACTCTCTTCTAACAATTTTCCACAGTCTGAAATTTCCCCTTAAACTTTTCTAGTACTTTTCTGGCTTTTGAGATTCCCAGAAAACCTGTCCCTTCATCACTACATCACTACGTGTCTTCACAATATCTGAGGAATGCAAATAGCAAATACTAAAAAAAAAAAAAAAAAAAAAAAAAAAAAAAAAAAAAAAAAAAAAAAAAAAAAAAAAAAAAAAAAAAAAAAAAAAAAAAAAAAAAAAAAAAAAAAAAAAAAAAAAAAAAAAAAAAAAAAAAAAACAACAAAAAAAGCTTAATTTTTAGGAATGTCACAAGTTCTCAGAGTAAAAGCTGATGATAGTCAAGTGCTTATGCATTTAGAGGCAACTCCATGTGCTGAGTCATACATGTCATCAGCTCTTCTGTGGGAACAGATCTCTGTGTTCTTGGCCTGAAAATTAAAACATGTGCAAAGGCTTTGACGGTATTAGAAAATGTTTATGTGCTGTTATGCCATGTGACATTATGTCATAGGAAACGAATCATTCATGCCAGGCTCTGACAACTATCGCTGCAAAAACTCTTGCCAATCAATGAACTGAATGGGATCAAAATGTCCAAGTAAAAATTGTTTCATCCAGTAAAACAACTGATGACTATTCAAGAGTCTCACCCTGCTTGTTTTGTTCTTCAGTTACAGACAATTATATTAACAAAAGCTCAAATGTTTACATTGCAAATGCAGTGTGTCTTAGGCCAGTGGTTTGTTATGTTTCCAGTGCAGCAACCACAATTTTCCTTGCATTATGAGCATAACCACAAAATGCTCTGAGCAAATATGTTCCATCCCCATAAAACTTTGTGGACAACTTATAAAAACTATCACTAATCTGCATACTACCACTGCTTTGCATGCTTGAGCAAGAGACACTCTTCTATTGTTGGAGTATCTCAGGTACCTAAGGGTAGATTTTGGCAGTTTTATCTTCCTCCTTTTTACACACAAGGAACGACAGAAGTGGATAGTTAGTCTGTGTATTTACCTCATGGGCCTCAAGTTGCCTGTAAGACACAAGTTCTTCTTGGGCTACATATTGGTTGGCCATTAATTCAGCCAAGAAAAGGTCCCCAAGAAAAAGAGAAGTTACAGGAATCAGAGAGAGAAGTGATGAACCAGTTTAGCATCAGAAAAAAAGTTTCCTCTAAAATGGTGGCAAAATATTTTGTGTTTTTGTTATTGGGCTTGAAACTGAGACCCTTTGCCCTCGGTGGCAAGATGGGCGTACCTTGGCCAAGAGAATGCAGGGACACAAAATAACCATTTCCTTGAAACCAGAATGGTAATGGGCAACAAGCTGACTTTATCCTCACAACCATGAGGATATCCAACCATGGCCCTATTTATTTACGGCCAGGCATGATGTATGCATGTACAATAGCCAAATTATCAAATATTCCAAGCTATTGTGGGGTCAGCCTTTGTTCTGCTGCATGCACCAGCTTTGAAAGAGAGCCTTTGTAGAGGAAAATGGCCTGCTGTTCGTATCAGTTTCCCTCCCCAAAACGAATTCTGCATTTCTCCTAAAGACATACACTAGGTCTAAGTCTTGCTTTCACAAAGGGGCTTTGTCTGGGTGCCTTTGCTTAGAACACAGATTTTATTTATCAAAACTGCACATGAAATTTGGTGCCATGCAGAACATGCTGCTTCTCCCCAAACTAGGATAGTGGAAATAGATCCTAGAGGAGAAGGAGCCATGCCTTGTCCTGCCACGGTCCCATCCTTCCACCAGCTCAGGCAACCTGGCTAAGTCAGTGCTAGCTTAGGACCCAGCTGTCTCCGGAAACAAAAAACCCCATGTCTTGCTCAAACCAGAACAAAGACCTTCTGGGGAATCAGTGACAGCTTTTTGCAGATATTATATATTTTTATTAAGTCACTTAGCTAAAACTTTTGCAGGCATTGTTTCAAAGAATGGGTAATGAACCAGGCTCTGCAAGGGGTAGAGGGCTTCCTCCACCTACGAAGAGCAGGCTGGAAGAAGGCCTAAAATACAAGACAAGCTGTACTGGGCCACACCAAAGTCTCCATCCAACTAGACCTACATTTACTCTCTGTAAGTGGCCAAACCGGATGCCTCATAATTGTTAGTCCTGCCTAATAATTGATAATACCAAGCTAATAATAAACCATTATGCCATAATTAATTATAGCATATAGTCATACTCATCCATAACACCTCCTCAGTCTCCAGCATTTTGCATCTTAGGGACTTTCAGACCCAGAAGAAATATCTCAGTAGCCCTCAGACTATTTTTCTTTCATGAATTGGTCTTCCCTGATTTTTACTGCCACAACATGCTGCATCAGGCAGTTTCACAACTTATGTCATCTAGTGTGAGGAATAAGCCCTCGTGGTTTACCTTGAACATGTCTTGTACTAGTTTGTTGAGGTTTTTTCTGAGGTTCTAAATCTTTGCTGGAGAAGACACGAAAGAGCTGGATTGTGTTTTTCTGGATCCAGTTCCAGTGCCTAACATATTGTAGGGCCCAAGCATTTGTAAAAATCCTTTCCCAGAAGTGTAACATTGTTTTTGCCATATCTGCACCTCCGGTATTCTGGTAAAGGCAAAGAGGTAGAGGTTGTGTCATTAACAAAGTAATTTAGCTATGACCTGAAACACGTCTTAAGCTGGTTGGTCTTTCTTCCTATGGCTGTGGATTGCCCATCCAAAAGCTGATAGAGGAAGTTTCCATTACACAAGACAGGCAAACCTACAGAGTCCATAACCCTTCACCTTCTGTCTCAAAGCACATGAAACACTCCAGGCATGCAGGATGGGAAGGAAGAAACCTTGTGATGTGAACCACAACCAAAGCAGGAGATGTAGGCTAAGCCTGACGTGAAAGGAACAAGGAGGGAGCCAAAGGAGGGGTGACTTACCCAAAAGCACCTCCCGTGTTGTGAGAGCGGCTGTCCTTGATCACCACCCAAAATGGGAGGGCAAACTGTATATCACAGCCTTTCTTCATTCCTTCAGGCTATAGACAGATGTTCAAGTAAAAGGAAAGGAGAATTTAGGACAAAACCCTTTTGTAGTCACTGAAACCGGCGTCTGCGGCTGCAGGCAAACCCCTCTTAATCACTTTTCATAAAGCAATGAAGGTCTCCTTTAACTCAGCCTAGAATTTTGGCCTTTCATCTCCTGACAGACACGTCACTTTTCTGACCATTAAAACCCTTGTTCTCTCCAGTGTAAATGTGTTTATTTCTTATTAATACCCATTTGTTCTTGTGCCAGTATAATTCACACACTTTAATTGCTGGGGATATTTTTCTCCTGCGTGGCACTGACACCTTTCCTGAAATACTCAGAGATGATCACATCCCCTTTCAACCCTCATTTTCTTATGCTTTGTCAGTCAAAGTCTTTTAATCTCGCCCTGTAAACCACCACTAGCATCCCCCTTCTCAGCATCTGTTCCACTTTAAATTCTCCATTCTGGGAATTATCTAGAATTACACACAGCATTTCAAAGGATGCTCCTAGCTGAGTTATTAGCAATGGGGACCTGAACTCCAGCAAGCTGGACATAAAAGCAGAAGGCTTTCCTGCCAGAACTGGAAACATTTCCAAGCTCTGGAAGACTTAAAAATGTTTACATCATCTGGATAAGAGATAGGACCAGGGAGCCACACATCACCTGTCCCCCCAGTCTAGCTGGCAGATGCGCATCCCACCAGTGAACAGGATACCTGGATAAATATTCTCTCCTGATTTTGTATCCACCTCCCTTATCCAGGGCAAGCAACAGCAAGCGTGGCATTGCTGTGTACCTGGAAGAATACCAGGAAGACAAGGAGGAAGAGATTTACAGGAAAGCCAGAGCACTGAATCAATAAAAAATTACGTCCCATTAGTCTGTACTTTGAGTGAATAATCAGTTCTAGAACTACGGTGTTTTAAAACTCCATTACATGGGAAACACAGTCATTAATCCCAAATTGTGATTAGGTAGAAATCTGGTGGTGAAGGGAAGGAGACTTCAGCCTCTGCTTTTTAACTGCTGTGGATGCTTGCTCTGGAAGCTTTTCATTTCTATGAAATCATGTTTGAGATGCAGTCACTGTTGCTGGGGAAATAAACATGATGGCACATGAGGAAAAAAGTGCTCTCAAGTGGGGAGTAGGCAAGAGGAGCAGATGAGCTCTTATGAAACAAAGGACTCTCTCCTCTCCAAGTGTTGCCTCTAACAAAACAAAATATGCGGTAAAGTGACTGAAAACATCTTAGAAAAATTGACTGTGCTTAGTTACATTATATAATAGGACATCAGTGAGTCTTTATCTAAATTACACAGTCTGAGGCATTTCACCCATTCAGTGTCTCTAGGCTTCTTAAATGGTGGGGGTTTTCTTATCTTCTTCCCATCACAACTGAAAATGCGTGTCTAAATCCTTGTGTATCTATGCTCCATTATTGACTTACAAACACTACATTGCTTCCCAGTGTTCTTACTTAATCTCCTGTGGTTAGGGAACACTAAAACACAAAGATTATTGTGCGCTTGATATTACAGATAATATCTTTGTCTTTGAGGCTCTCAACTCTCCTGGGACCTCCCCCTCAGGAAAATTCAACTGCTGCCACCGCTTTGCGACTCAAAACCAAAAAAGCACTTTTCTTCTATGCTCTGACCTTTGCTGTAAGCATTGTGAAGGGCTGAAGGGAAGAAACAAAAGATCAGGAATCCTTCTGTGTAGTACATGCTCTTAACCTCCACTGCTGGAATCAAGGCCCACTTTAATCTGAGCAGGGACAAACACAAAACCAGTTCTCGTCATCAGACCTTGGGACAACAATTCCTGCAGATGTGCAGTAATGACATTCTCAGCATGGTAGATCTCTATCTAAAACTCAGCCGTTTAATAGGGAAAGGAATGTCTGCACAAACATTCCTGTCTTTACATTCCTGAGCTCTACTGCATCCTTACCTTCATGTCATAGGCCCCCCAAAAAATGTTTCATCCCCACTGAGGGGCAGGGCACAACTGCAAGTAAAATATAAGGAACCGGTCATAGAACTCTGGACAGCAAGAAAAAGAGATCGAAAGAAAAAAAAACTTCAATCCATTTTGACTAGACAGTCATTTTAGGTCCTCCAACTGACATTTTCTATTCTATTCTATTCTATTCTATTCTATTCTATTCTATTCTATTCTATTCTATTCTATTCTATATTAGTGTAGGTAGTGAGAACACAGAGCAATGCAAGCTAAGAACTATTTGGAAGTAGCTTGTTCCACTGAAAAAATTTGCTTTTTAAGAGCTCAGTCCAGCCAGGGCAATAATCCCCCTGAACTTCAAAGCCCCATCTTCCAGCTGCAATGGTGTTTCTTTCCATCCCTTTTACCATGGGACCAAACAACCAAGCACAGAGATGTTGTTGAACAAAACTGGATTTGCTATCAGCTCTTTTGCCTGCACCAAAGAAAAAAAGTGACCAGCTGGAGGTTAGAAAGGAAGAAAAGTGGCTTGTGTTCTAACCAAAGAAGAATTTGGACCACGTGGTGGAGTTCTATTTACACATTTCTGACATAACTGATAGTGATAACACCAGATAGAAATGGCAACTCAGACATTCAGCAGCACCTTCAGTGACCACAGCCCCTCCAGGCAGGCAGATGGGGAGCCCAGGGAGAGTTCAGCCTGCTTTTCAGGGGTGCAAGGTTTCAAGGTGCAAAGCACACTGCAGATACAGGTCTGGGGAAGTAAACCAGCTACTGCATCCCCTTGGCCACACCACATACTCTGGACATACATACATAATGTGGCTCTATCCCAACAAAGGAGCACTTGTGTGTTCACTGTTCACCCCCGCAGTCATATCTGCTTCAGTCAAAAGGGATTTTGGCAAAAATGAGGGGGTTTTTACACAGAGTTTCATTTTTTCTCCTTGCCTCATCTTTTCCAAGCTTTGCTCCTTGCTCCTACATGATGGTGAGAGCCTTTGCAGTGCAGCAGTTATAATTTGTCTTCCATGAGCAATTTTTAGGGCCATGTGTACTGTCCTTCTCATGTCCACGTCAGAAAGCAGGACTGACAACTATCAAGCATTGGGGTAAGAATGAGTAAAGCAGTGACACACGGAGGAAGGAGAAGAGCTCCCTTGCTGTCTCTTATCTGCCCCAAGTACAAGGTCACTGTGAACTGCAGGTCTCCTGCATGTAACCCAGCTCCACAGCCTCCCTGCTACCCCACAGTCCTACAAACATTGCTGATAAGTGGCTTAAAGGATCCACTGGCCAACTTCCCCAGCACACACCATGTGGGACAGAGGCCACAAACTTGGTGCTGAAAATACCTGAAATGGGCTTATGACTGAGGTAGCATGAGGGGAAGACCCACGGGTCACATCACAGCCAAGAGCAAGGTGTTCTGCCTGCCTGCCTTCTGCATGGCCAGCCCCGGCAGGGCTGCCCCAGAATGTAAAGGGAGCAAACAAAGGCAAAGAAGAATTAAAATGCGCTCAGGCAGGAAAGATTTGGGTTCCCTGTTCTTCTTCACACACCAAAGTAGCAAAAACTTGCAGAGAATAGAAAAAAGGCTAAAGCAAGAACAGCAGCAGCAGGCAAAAGCAATTACTATTTCCTAAACAACAAACAGCTCTTTCAAAATCGGCTTTATACGCTTCAGAGAAAGATTGCAGGGGACACATCCATTTTGCCTGTTATGTAGATTTTTAAACTTAAGTACATACCCACCTGAGTATTGCATAAGATACCAATTAAGAACATTTATTTTGGGTAAAAGAAAAACCAGTGAGCCACTCTGCTTAACTGCCATCTCTCAGAGAGACAGTCTTTTTCCATTTGTCTCCTCTTCCACTAAAAACAGAGGAGTGTTTTATGCCAAACAGTAAAACCTCAGGTCTCATTTTCCAATTTGGAGTCTCAGAGATGCACAGCCCTGTGTTCTTACCCTGTAACTATCCTCCAGTCTCCTATAATCACACTCAGTGGTCTGAGTTCAGCTCTCACCAGCTTGCAGCAGCCCTTTGCAAAACACTTTATCATGATTTTTCCATCAGCTCTCCTCCTCTCCCTGCTTCTTGATTTTCCCTGCCAGATTTTCTCTGGGTGGTAGAAGTTGAATGGCTCTGCCTGAAATCATAACTGACTCTGGCCCCTAATGCCTATAGGAGACAGCACTTCTGACTCACAAAGGGAAACAAATTTTTCCACCAAATTCCCCCCACTTGGCTGATAATATTTAGTTTAACTCCACTGTTTCACTGCTCATCTCTAGAGCTGATGTGTTTCACCAGGGAAAAAGGAATCCTTCCCCTCTGGGGGGCTGGTTGGGTGTGCCCATCGATCTGACCTACCATGAGATATTGAACTTGTACTGACTTCAGCTTTAGGCTGTATCTCTCTAGATGTTTACACGATGATAGACTCAAAATCTGTGAAAAATGCAAATATTAGCTTTGCTAAGCTGGTGCCCAGTACAAGGTTCAAGCATTGAAATAGGCTTCCCAGGAAAGTGGTTGAAGCACTGTCCATCCCTGGAGCTATTTAAAATGTGTGTACATGTGGCACTTGGAGACACGGTTTAGTGGTGGACTTGGCAGCGCTGGGTTAATGGTTGGACTTGATAAACTTGAGGTCTTTCCCAACCTAACAGATGCCATGTTTCTACGATTCCATCTCAAAACTGAGGTGCTCAAATCGGGGAGACAAGGGTGTGGGGGTCCACAGAGGAAGGTGTCAGGGTTCCTTGGCTCTCTGACCACCTGGGTAGCCTGTCCTCAGCTTTTGTGATTCCCCCTAACCTCCCAGCTCCCGTGGCTAGACAGAGAGTGTCCCCCCACCAGGGACGGGGTGCATCCGCACACACTGGGGCACAGCACGGCTGTCAGACGGCTCTGGCTGGGGCGGGGGGGGGGGGCAGCGCTCGCCTGCAGGGCGCCCATGGGACACAGGAGGAAGGGGCACGTTGCGGGGGAGGCAGGACCTCTCTGCGGCGAGAGGGGCAGCGAGGGGAATGTTGGCTCCGGGGAGGGCTCTCCCTCCGGGGATGCTCCGCCAGGGCCATACCAGGCGAGGGGACCGGCGCTGCCGCGGTGACATCCCCGGTAGGACGCGAGGCGGAGGCAGCGCAGAGGGACCCACCGGTCCGGTGGGAAGAAACTTCCCCGGCGGGGCCGGTCCGGGCCCCCCGCCCCGCCCGCGCCCCGCCCCGGAACGGGGCGAGGCTGCTGCGGGCGGGCAGAGCCCGAAGGCTGCGGGCGCCGGCGGAGGGTCCGTGCCCGCTGCAGGGTCGGTGCCCGCCGCAGGAAAGCGCCGCGGTAAGGCCGAGCTCCGCGATCCTGGGGTCCTCTCAGCCGGGAGAAGTTGGGCTGAACCCCCATTCCGGGGCTGCAGCCCTGCTGAGCATCTCCCCCTCCCTCCGCGGGCGTCCCCCGGTCCCAGCCGGTGTGACGGGGAGAAAGGAGCTCGCCGGGCCAGAGCTCGGCGGCAGCTCGGAGCTGCAGGGAGGATGGAGGCGCGACAGGAGCAGGGAGGTTCAGGTGGGACCCAGTCTGGGCTGCAGGTGTGGCCGCAGGGCGCGTCGCTGGGACGCCCGTTTGACGGGACATTGGAGAGGTAGGAGCCGGTCCGGGTTGCAGATGCAACAGAGCGGTGGATAGGTAGTACCTGGACCAGACTGCAGGTACGACGGTGGAGCATACAGGTGGGAGCTGGTCCGGATTGCAGCTGCAAACATACCGTGTATGGGCTGGATGTGGTTTGGATCGCAGGTGGTGGATGTGGGTTGGATCGCAGGTGCAGCTACACCGTGCCCAGGTGTGACGTGGTCCAGATTGCACGTGTAGGTGCAACGTGGTGCGGGTTGCAGGTGTGATGTGCAGGTGGGATGTGGTCCTGCTGTGCCGGGGGCTGACTGAGCATCTCCAAGCACAGAGTGTATGGCTGCTGTGCCTGTGTCCAAGCTGGGCAACTTTCAGGCTTTTATTTTGAAAGATTCTGTTATCCAGTGGTTTTCGGACGTCTCCCAAGTCCTGCCCAGTTTTCCCACACAGCTCTCTCCAGCCTCATCCTCCCTTTTGCTCAATAACTCTGCAATGATGAAATGGCTTCTTGCAACATCAGCACGCAGAGCTGAATTCCAGAGCTCGGGGGCGGGGAAGGAGTGCTCAGACACACTGATCTTAGGAGAAATGCCCCAAAACAGTGTTCATGGTCATCCCTCCCAGTACCAGACCGACACTGTGAAATGTGCACTGCTTTTCTCGGATTCCCGAAGAATTTTGCTGGGTAAACACAGTGGGACACAACCCCAGGCTCCCTGGTAGATTGCGAGGAAACTTCTGGCCTAAGTCAGTTGGAAAGAAAAGTTGGAGTCAGCAGAGTTGCGGTAAGGTTGCCATCGTCCTACTGAACTTGCTCAGAATTTGGGCTGTCTGGCCACTAATCTCATTTCTCTTCCATCCACTTAAACTTGCTTTTCCGCTACACAGAAGCTGCCAAAACTAAAGGATGGGGGGCGGGGGGTGTGTGTCATAGGAACCTATGAGAATAAGGGTGGGGGGGTTTTTTTGTCCTATTATAAGTTAATAATCCCATTTCTAGGCTGTCATCCAAGAATATTGCTCAAAAAATGCAAGCAGTGTACAAGACCCATTGTATAAAAGATAATCTAAATGCAGGACAGGAAGGGACCTGGCAGGTCAGCAAATCTAAACACAGAATGATATTATGCCTTACTGCACAGCACTGTAATTCATTTGTTCCTGGTCTCCTGGGAAGGGGAAGTTTCAGAACTTTACTGAACTGACACTGCAATTTTTTCTCTAATATATGGTTTTCTCTTACTTTGTATATGCACTGTGACTGCTTAGTTCTCCCAGTATATATGCTTTTCTTTGTTATCAGTGTAGAAATAGGAGTTGCACGCTTTTCACTGTGTCATGCCACGCAAGATTGAACTTGCTGTCTGCTTTCATGAAGCAGGCTCCAGCTTATGCTGATCCCTGGCAGTCATGGGCTGGCCTTCTTATTTTCCAACTTCCCTGTGGATGAGCAGAGCTGCCAGGCTCAGAGATCTGTCCTGTGCCTCTCATGCTTTGACATCTCACCTAGAAATAAATCCCTCACCTGGTAGGTACTGCAATTATCTCCTCCTCAGGTTCTTCCTGCCCTGTGATGGGGGTGGGAAACTGGAATGTTTCATCCTCAGGTGTCCATCTGACTTTTGTTTTCTGCTGTCAGCTCTCATCTTGCTCCAGGCCTCTTATTAATCCCATTTTTATTGCATACCCCCATGTTCCGTGCTGGTGCAGTATTCCCCCAGCTTTCTCCCACTTGCTTTGTTGTGAAGGGAGAACTTAAGTTGGTAGTGACCCCTGCCAAATTCAGACTGACCCCTTCCATTTGATTGTCTGTCCAATCCTTTTAGGTCTGTACCCTATCGCAATTTTTCATCTTTTGTTTGTTAACTCCTGATTTCACTGAGATGCACAGCAAGGGGCTGCATTCAGATGTGTTTGAAGCTGAATTTTGCCCGGTGTGTGCCAGGTATGCTGGATAGGCTTCCCAAAGTAGCTGAGTAGAAAATATTTCTTATCAAAGCAAGCTAAGTTGCATTTTGTCCTCCTTCCTTCCCTGTTTACTTCCGTGACATCAGTTATTGGGGTGGTTTTTTTCTGCAACAATTGTTCTGTTGATGAGGGATGTTTAATCCCACCATTGTGTTGTAACCAGACGTGAGTAGAAGATGGGTGTAATTCAGCAGTGGGTATCAACACAGTGCTGTAGACTGGGCAGTGAACAATATTCATAGAGCTGAAACAGCTGGGGGAACGTCAGACAGACTCAGTGCTCCTATCTGAGCTCAGATTTAGCTCCCAGTTGAACATCCTTGCTCTTAATATTTGCAATGTGGTCTATCAATAGTGATTCAGAGGAAATACCACCCACTGAATCAACAAAGTCAGCTCACAGGGTCACACAAGGCACTGAACAAATCCAGCTCTGCTCAGTGCAAAATACCGCAGCCAGTAGGTGCAGATAAACACTTCACAAGGAGTTATCCCTGTTCCATTCATTAACACTGGACATGGTTTTTTATATAACCAGGTGAAAAAATAGCTAAATATTTTGCAGAAGCTAGATGCAGCCCTGCAGCCTGATGCTCCTCGTGTTCAGTGCATGACTACCTTCTTCTGCCCTAATATATTATAATCCCTTTGGTATTATCCACCAAACTCAAGTTTATTCCAGTGTTTCTCAGCACTGCATATGCAGCAGTTTATCATACAGTGCTCATGAGTGTGCTGCTGTAGAGCCTGCTTCCATCTCTCAGTGGCCAGAAAAAGCACTGAGAGCACCAAGTGCTGCAACAGAGCAGGCAAACAATCTGTATTTTAATTATACTCTTGGGTTCTGTGCTGTAAACTGAAATGCTAAGAACAAATTGGGGGAAGAAAAAAAGACGTCAAATTCTGAGCTTTGACTTTCCCCTTCTAATGAAGGGTGGCATCGTGCTCATAGGTCTGGTGTGGGGTTTGTCACAGCATCCCAGTTGTTCCAGGTCTGCAGGCACGCTTTGAGAACTGGAGCGAAGCGCAAAACAGGAGTGCTTCAAAAAAGGGTTCTCTGCGTTTGGGCAACTTTGCTGTGCCTCTCAGGATTCTCGTCAAGGGCAAGTATCATCTGCCTCCTTTCTCCTAGGGAAAAAAAATACTAGTGAGCAACAACCAAGCCTTATAATTGCTACCAGGTAATGTCAGTGGTAGATGAGCTGATTTAATGGAACTGAATGTCAAAACAAATAGGGGTGTGGGGTTCATGCGTGAGCCCCTGAGTCATAGCCTGGCATCTACAGGAGTGCCCGCAGTTTAGTAAGTAGTTGTGTGGTGTGGCAGGTGAACATTTGTTGCTGTTTTGCCAGCCAGCCTCTCATATCTGCAGAAATCATCAGGAGAGCATCTAACAGCATGATGGTTTTTCTGTTTGATGTAACGAACACATATTGTTCCCAGATTCAACTGTTTCTACTGGTTTGGTACCTGAGCTGACATTTCAAAGCGCTGGGAATGCTGAAGCCACAGATCAATGAGAGTCTTAAGCAAGCAATAGTGTTTGCAAAAAGCTCTTTAGCATTTGATGGTGTATTTCAAGGTGCTCCGAAAAAAGAATGATCCGATAAAGGACATCAGGCAAAGCCAGAAAGGAGGACTGGGAGCCGGTGGATGAAGTCCTCATGCCAGCATTGGAGTCACTCAGCTGATTCCAAAATGTTTAACTACCCTAAAAGAAACAGCTCATTTCAGAAGGGACCTTGCTCCAGCACTATGTCCAGTAAAACAAGTACAGGCAAGTGAAGAGCTGACAAATACTTTAGCTGGTAAGGTGGGATGTTGAACTTGGCAAGGTTGTAGTGGGAATCACCAGGTGGTGCTGATTGGCATTGACTTCCCATTTGTTTTTCTTACCACAGCTTTCTTTTCCTCAGCTGAGGTGTAAACGGTATTTATTTGGGGGAATGTCTGAGGGCAGAGGAGGGATTTGCTCTTTGCACTGCTGCTCCATTAGAGTATGTTGAGCAGGTGTCCTCAGCCACCCCTTGGTGCTGAAAAGACTTTCCCAAAAGGGACACAAAGGAAATTTCAGTTGATGGTTTGCATGGCTGCTCACAGAGTACCCACAGGTTCAGTAACACTGATTTCACCCCAAATCCAACTTGCTAAACCTTCTGTTGCCTCTGCTGTTCCCAAGCTGTGGTTAATGCCAACATAGGACATCACTAATGGCAGCTGGCCACCTTGGGGTGAAGTGGGTCTCCACTTTTCCAGCTGGGAGAGCTGAGTCACGTTTTAACAAGCGAGGACAGCAGAGGAATTTGGAGATCACTCCAGGAAAGTGTGGGAAAGGAGTCACCCTGCAACCATAAACTCTCTATATTTAGTTGTACTTTAAAATGGAAAATGCTGGTGATTTTGCAGTTGCAGAGGTCAAATGAGTTTGGGGACCCGCAGATCTGCTCTGCACGGAGCCTCTGCACAGGGAGTCATGGCCACCTGTCTGCCCCACTGTGTTCCCCAAAGTTAGGGACATTCCAGCCTTGTCCCTGTCCCAGGGACTGCACAGTGAGCTCATCCCTTGCTGGAGGCACAGCCTCTCCCCAGTGTACCCTGGCAGGCATAGGAGGTGAAGGGAGGGAAGCAGCAGAGCCCCTTTCCTCTCTCCAGATCAATGAATGAGGTTGGCATCATCTTTCTTTATTTATTTATAACTTTGGTGAACATCTCTGCTTGTGGCAGTGTAGCCAAGGAATAACTTTGTTACCCTCTGCTCTGTTGGTTAAATTGCATTATTTTTAATGAGGCAGCTACCTCCATGCTGTTTCTGTTCTGCTGGTTTCCCCTGTCTGGGAACTGCCTGCTCCTCGTCCGTCCTGCTTTTCTGTTAAGTCATTGCCCAGCATTCACTGGAAGCAGTGAGCTAAGTGTTAGCTTTATTTTCTGACAGAGGCCCCAGGTGGAAACAGAAGTTCCCGTAGTACAAGGCAGCGGCTTTTTGTGAGTGATGCTTTTCTTCCCACACCCTGCTGAGAAGTCAAACTGTGGCAAATCAACTCATTCCACTGTCTGGCCCAGATCAAGGTACTTCACCTAAATAAAAGGATGGTCCCTGCTGCCAAAGGATTTACTCCAAGGAGGGGGTGCAGCTCCTCATGGGCTAGGTGTGCAACCCAGGGGGATGCAGGAGGAGAGGCAAAGCCACACAGCCCTCCCTGGACCATTCCTTGTGGACTGGCCCATTTCTTCCATCAGCACTACAGTTCCCAGCTCCAAGATCTTTCCCTCTGTCCCAGCAGGTCCCTTGGGGGTATGAAGTGGCACCAGGGGGTTTTGGGGTCCAGCTTTGGGGTTTTGCCCCCCTCGCTGCCCACAAATGTGGACTCTGGGCGGCCGCCTCCCCTGCATCGTCTGTGTGAGTAAGCCTCCCTCCCGCCCCAGAAACAGCCACAATCTTCTCCTTTGTGTGTTTCTAGCTCAGAAAAGGCTGATTCATTCTCTGAAGCAGATTAATTACTTCTTCTATTTAGAAAAAAATAATATAAATCCTCTAGAATTGGTCAGCTTAACTTTCAGCTGTATGCACAGTGCAGTAAAGCAAATGCGCTGTGAGCCAGAGCATAAAAGTTCACAAGGAATAAGAAACTGGGGGTTGCAGTATTTACCTGGTTTGTCAGCAGTGGGCTCTGCAATTTAGGAAGTATTTGTGAATGTGTCTTCTTCTTGACTTATATGACAAACGGTGCAAATTTGAGCCCACCGTGAAGGCGAACTGGGGAACAAATATTTTTATTCCTTGATACATTTTATAACTTGTTTCCCTTCTGGTTTACATCATGCTGATGTGGCAGCCGGCTCCCTGAGTAGCTCACATCTGAAGCCTGGCTGAGCTGCTCCATTTCTCCCTCGAAAGGCAGCTTTCCAGCCTGCCTGGCTCTGCTCACTTGTTTATGCACTGATGGGCTGTAGTTCCCCATTTCAGAACAAGCTGTCCAATATTCATGAGTTATTTTATATTTACCCAGTTCTGAGGCTTCTTTTGTAAGCCTGGGGGTAAATTCTGGGTTTTGTTGTTTCCATTACTGGAAATGGACTGAACCTTCACAAACATTACCAAGCCTTAAATAAGGCCTCTATTTATCTAGAAAGGAAGGGAAATGACTAACACAAAGCTAAATTGATTTACTAGCCTGTAATTCCCAAACTCCTGTACTGATAACACTTGTAAGCAAATTTTGGGGCAAGCCATATGTGTAGAGATGAATCACTTATAAAATGATATCCTAATATTAATTGTGTATTAATTTTTCAGATAAATACAGTGATTTTCTTCTTGAAGATTAATGACAGCCACATGTTCAGCTGGCACAAAACACTGCAGCTTTTTGGACTATGTAGACCTGAGGATATGACTGAAAAAGTGATTTCTTTGCAAAGAACAAAACAGTATCACTTGTTTCTAGAGTGATTTAAATTATACTGAAGGAAAAACTGAAAGAGAGCAAACTGTCAGTATAAGGTATCCTACATGTACAGTAAGGTCATTTTGCCGTGGCATGAGAAATTCCCAGGATCAGCCTCCAGTTGGTTGGACCATATTAAAATCAGTTTGCATTAATTCCAAGACTGACTTAGAACTGTAAAGATAATATTGAGGAGGACAACTTTAGGTCCTCCTAAAAAACAGCTGGACCAAGTACTGTAGCAAAATGAGGAGTTAAGCCAATGTTTTAGGATTACAGTGTTATAAAATAGGCTCTTCAAACTTTTTCACCCAACAGTAGAGCAAATACTCTGAAGGCATCTTTGGAGTGGATTATGTTGAAATCACACTAAGCCACCCTTCTTCAAGAATTTATTTTAAACTGCTCAAATGCTTAACTTCTTGAATTAGCAGCTGAGCATGTTTTCTGGTTACTCTTAGTACCGTTCATGTTCTCACAAGCTCTCAGAAAAGTACCTGGCAGTATCTGAGGCTGTGCTCCTTAATGTGTGCAATATGTGCTTCGCCCAGGCCATTAGGAATCCTGGCTATGGTCAGCCTTATCTGAACAAAAACACTCAGGATGTTTGCTTTGGGGCTGTTCACCAGCTGAGATACCAGCCACCGTGATTCATCAGCAGTTGAATGGAAAAGCTGATCTCTATAGGAGGGAATCATGTTTGCAGCCTTTTTGGAGAGCAGCTGGAAAAATGCTTCTCCCTTCTGTGCGATTCTGGTGTCTTGGTAGCTTTTTTTCAGAAGGGATGTCTGTAAAGGTATAATATGGATCTGGGTAGCCCTTTGGCTTAGTGGTGCCCTCAACCCTTTCCTCTTTGGACCTCTGGCATCAAACTGGTTTCTAGGGAGGAGCAATTCTCTCCCTGAAGGTCTTCATCCTTGTGCAAGTCAGGAGGGCTTGTGCTTGTGCTAAAAAGAGTACAGAGGACAGGACCTGCCTACCTCTCTCCCTCTGGGCAAGTCTCAGAAGGTCTTTTTTCTGTAATTACATCTTCTTGCTGCTGCAGCACCAGTGTGTGTACAGGGGAGCAGAGTTCATGGCAGCCTTCATCCTGGCAATGTCTGAGCGGTTGCAGCCCTGCAATCCCTGCAGCCTTAGTACATGTGCAATATCTGTGTGCAGGATAAATAACCTGTATAAATATCAGGCTCCTTCCTCAGCCTGTGCTTAGGTACACATACATCCTTCCGAAACCCATGCATAGGTCTGTGCCCTTTGCTCTGGGAAGCACTGCTGGTGCAGTTTGGGGTTTTGGCAGAGATTTTTGCCATCACCTGCCCAAAGAAAGCACCAAGTTCCCCACAGTTAATGCTTTCATCTCCCCAGCTGGAAGCACCCTCCCCCAAAACAGGATGTTTCTTTGTTGCAGAAGCTTCCTACCGAAAGAACTGCAGAGCAAGTTTTATGGATGTTTTAAGCAGATCGACCCCATCAAATACAAAGTTCCCGGAAATATGCATGTGCTGGCAAAGTCCTTTATTTTTGTTATCTGAAGTATCCATTAAATAAAGACTACTTCAGAATGCTTTTTTTCCTTCCTCTTAACATCCTCTAAAGTGAATGCATTCAGCAGAAAAGCAGTCAGAGAGCTGGTCTGTGACAAGAGGGATGGAGGGATATCAGTCTCCAAGGAGAGCAGAGAAATTCAGTAAGCAGAAGAGCCAGTAGCAGCCAGATTTGCAGTTCCTGTCTTGCTTCTGTGACATCCTGAGGATGCTCAAATGTCTCTGCTCCCTAAGGAGGGAGCAAACCAGCTGCTGTCACTGTGCTCTCACTGTGCTCTCTCTGTACCTGGGAAGGTCAGCTTTGGTTCACCCCATCTGCTTCCCAGCAGTTCTTCTGACATCTCCTGCTTTCCCCGTGGCACAAGGTCACATTGCAAAGGCCAGGCATCTTGTGGGCGGGGGGAGGGGGGAGATTGCCTCTCCCCCTAAATTTATATGTCTTCACCCGGCCAAATCCCCTTTCATTGCCATTTCAGCACTTTCTCTGACACTGGTCCTTCTGGTTGCTTAACTCAGAGCTCAGTTCTCAGACAAGCAGAGAAGTTGAATTATCCAGATTTTTTTCCAGTACCCTAATTTTTCCCCTATAAATGTGTGGTTGTCTTCACTGGCCACATAGCTACCACAATACCCAGTAATTTGGTCCCAGAGATGCAGAGGTGAATTACACCTGTAATTCCTGAATACTGCCTGTGCTGATGTTTAGTAATTTAGTAACAAGTGATACTGAGCATTTTAGGCAGGATCACCTAAAAAGAGCCATCGCAGCAGACCTCTGGCTGGCATCTCTCCCTGCCAGCCAGAAATGAGCTGGGTGTCTCCTTTCCAAAACCCTTCACACGTCTTACTTGAAAAGCCGCTGGCATGGGAATGGATTTGTCACAGAAACGTGGAGCAGCGAGAAGACACTGATTGCTGTAATTAGGAATAATCTAATTCCTAAAGGCAAATGGGCTGTATTTATGTCTGTTTAATTGGATTCCTGCATTCTGTGGACCTGCCATGTGGGCAGTGAAGCTGTTGCACTGCAATCCAGAGGCAGCAGAGCGATACTTGAGGTGTAGAGGATCTCAGCTTTACCTTACCTAACACGGGACTAAACCCTTAGTTCTTGATATAATCTGTCTGATTTTGGTGTAGTTACTCTTCAGAGGACCACCAAATCATCTGCTAGAAAACCAGGGTAAAATTAGGCTTATTTGCTGGGGGAAAACCCTTACCCTTCTCTCTGAGCAACTTGAAAGGAAAGTTCGTAGGATGGAAGCTCAGACATGAGGGGATGGATCCATAAAAGGATTTATGCCCTTAACACCCTACATCCTTGTGGTCTGGGGGCAAAGCTTCGCTCCCCAGGTTGGCACTGAGCTCTCCTGTATGATAAGCCTTTGGACTCGTCTCCAAGCACATCAGTTCAGGGCTACCGCTGCTTCCTCTAAAGGAAGAGTAGGCCAGGTGTGCTGAGAAAGCCTCTGTCCCCAGGCAGTGCCCAAAGCATTCCATCAGAGACAAAACCCCATACCTGGATTCTTTCTGGTCATGCAGTGAAAAGCAAACACCTTTGCTGGGGCCAAGTTACAGACAGTCGGGTTGATGGACTTTGGCCGGACCTGAGCTCAGCAGGATGTGGGAACATCCATCTTTCCACGAGTTGCTCTGACTCAGGCTGGCATTGGTGAGGGTATGGGCAGCTGTCTGCAGCAGACAGACAGGGCAGCAAACATCTGGAAGCAGCAAGAGTGATGCCTGGGTTCTCGGGAGCAAGAGCTGGGTTCCAGACACCCTTATTTTTCTCAAGCACTGCCCAGTGCTGTTGCAGTTCATGTCCATGGGGCCCACAGGCAGCCACTGCAGCTCTAGAGCTGGTTTTTCTGCTTTTCAGCCCAACTTCTCTGCTTCTGCTTGTTTGTTTGTTTATTTTTTTGGGTTTTGGGTGGTGTTGGGGTTTTTTTGTTGTTTTTATTTTTTAATGTGGGAAATGATGCAACCTTTCTAAGAAGAGAGGCATTTCTGGCATTTCTCACAGATCCAGGCTTCAGATGAAACCTGATGGGAGCTGATTGATAGCCTTTTACATTTCTTCCATGGTTTTCAGGGACAGGAATGTTGCACCATTACAATCCTTTCTTTGCAGGACCTTTTTTTCCCCCCTTAATTTTATTTTTTTTTTATTCCCTAAAACCTGCTGTGAGCCTGGTCCTGCTCCTAGGAACCAGATTAGCAACTAATCTTTTGAGGACTTGGGATTTAAACTTCAGGAGTGAATGCTATGTGTAGGGACATTCACTTGCTGGTGTAAAACCCATCGTGAATTAACATTAGTCTTGGATTGTATAGACACACCCCCAGAGTGTTTCCTGTGGCAGGATGGAGAATTATGTGGAGTCATTTCCTTGGACATTAAGTTGTTGTGGTGAAACTGTTTTAATTAGAAAGCACGTGGCATTTGATCTCTTAAAGGTCAGCTGAATTTGGACCAAAGGGCAGACAGATCAGTGGATTTCTAATACTGGTGGAGTTGTGCTCATGTACACAAGGGTTGAGTTTCCCACCTAAGGCAGGAAGACTCTTGCTGTGGGCTCCAACTTTTGATCCAGGAGGTTCAATTCGGGGTAGAACCTCACAGAGTAAGAAATAAACAGCATTTGAAGCCTGCTACCCTGAGCCGGGCAGGAGGCCTATGCTAAAATGGGCCATGTTGAAATATTCACAATTTAATAATGACTGGGTTTCAGTCAACACCTCCCGAGAGGCTGAATGGATGCACTTTGCAGCTGTGGCTCACAAACTAGTTTCCAGGTGAAATGTCAGCCAGAAAGGCACAGAGATATTTTCTCTTAAAAAGAGCTTTTCATGTCTTTAGAGCCTGCTCAGCCCATAAAAGCTGGGCTGCACTGAAGCTCAGCAGGACCTTAGAGGTGCCCAGTGAGGGCAGGATTCTCATCACTGAGCCCCTGCCCAGAGGATGCTGCCTGAGCACTCAGTCTTTGCTTTGCTGATCCTCTCCCAGCTCCCACGATGGGCAGCCTTAAGCCAGACATCCTCAGTATTTTAAACTGTCCTGGCTCTTCCAGTATTGCAGAGAGCCCTGAGATCTTGCAGTATTTAAAGCTCTGGTGTCACACAGCCAGAAAACCCAGTGCAGCTCATGCAAGATGCAAGGGGCTGTCCCCACCACCCCCACGCTCTCCATCCTGCCACCCTGACCATCCTGCATCCTCTTTTTTTCTTTTTTTTTTTTTCTTTTTCCCCTTTCCTTTGGCAGATCATTTCCCTGCTTTGGTCATTTCCCTTCTCTGAGTCACCCCATGCCAGGGCTGCTTTCTGATGCTGGCAGATGGACTTGGAGTGGGTGCAAGGCTCCCATTTTTCCAGTGCATGGGGAATTGTTACCCTCTCAGAACAGTGTGAATGAGAGGGGTGACAAATGACATGCAAATGCCTTCCCTGGAGGCTACAGAAAAGTCACTTCCTTGCACCTTTCCGAAGGCTGGTATTTGCATACTATTAGACACTGACATCCTGTTGAACTTTCTTAGAGCGTGCGATTTGTAGACGTGCCCGTTTGGGGATTTAGACGACTTTAATGACTGAAGGTTGCTTGGCAGAGAAGGAGAAAAGGAGCTGGCTGGGGAAGGGAGTGCTCGCACAACTGGTACAGAAGGATCCTTCGGTGTGAGAGAGACAAGGGAATTATTTGGCTTCATCTCTGAGGTAGGAATTCTTCTCTCTGACAGTTTTCTCTGTCCTCTTGGCATCCTGTGGAGGTGTTTAAAAACATCAAAAACAAACAAAAAAAAAAAAAGGCAATAAAAGGGTTTTGCTGCTCATAATATCTGCTTGTGTGACAGCTTCCCACAGAGCGGAAGCCGGGAGTCTTAGAAAGTTACCACTGCACTGTCCATGTTGCTGGGTAACAGCTCCTGCTTCTCACATGACCCCCAAATCGGAATAATGAATTGCATCCCAAAATGCTGAATGATGATGGCAGGTGGAGGTGCTGCCTGAGCATGTGGGCACTGGAGCAGGGGGTCCTCCAGACCTGCCTTACTCCCAGTCAATGTTTTCCTGGGATCTGGGCCTGGGTTCCGTTTCTTTCCAGTTGAGGTCTGAGGCTCCCATGGGTCTGCTGATGACAGCAGGGGAGGAAGCCCCAGTGAGGCCGAGATGAAGTGTTGGTGGCCCGAATTGCTGCAGCACAGCTGGGTGCTGACACCGTCTGTCTTCACGGGGAAAGTGCTGGCCACCACCTCACATCCCTCCAGCACGAAATCCACCGTGCCTCCGGGAGCGTGTGAGGATGCCCAGGGCTCGTACCCACTGTGGAAAGCTTTTTGTGTTGGTTTGTCTGACTGGGCACTCACACAGACAGGGAGGGCTGGTGCCTTGCTTCTGGCCAGGTTTCCCCAGTGGCAGTGGCCATTACCGAAACAAAGGTCTGAGAGCTGCACCGATCTGGTTTAAACCTGGCTCGCCAGCTCCAGGGATGTGGTTATTTAGTGTCTTCACACAGTGTCATCATAGTAACAATGAGTGGTTTTACACCCATTTAAAGCAAAGCTTGTGGAACCTTTCAGTATAAATAAGGGTTTAGATGCCACTGAAGGTCCTGATGTAAACATTCTTGAGCGTCCCACTTGAGCTTGATTTGTGTGTTGTACCTGTAGCAGCCAGATGATTTATTTATTTGTTTATTTACTGTGAGGAAGAAGGCATTGGTGGCTTTTTTTCCGTAGTATGGTTAAACCTGGTGTAACCCCACCACTACCAAGACATATGAATGGACTCTTTTACCCCCTGGGGAGACATCACACGATACTGTAGCTTGTATTTGCCCAGGAGAGAAAAGTTGTGCTGGCACACAGCATCCTGATAGTGGTGGATGGGACGGAATCAGGACAACATGTTTTTCCTTTATTTGTGAAAGAATAAGCTATACTGGCAAAATGCATACACATTTATACCAGTATGGCCACTTTTTGTCTATGCACTGAAGTCCTTCTCTGCAAGTTTGCAGCCAGAAGAAGCCATTGCCAGCCCATGCCAGGCCCAGTCAGCATGCAGATGGCACAGCTCCTGCCCAGCTGCATCAGGCTGTGTGTCCATGCTCTCTCATTTGCTAAAGACAGAACACTCCCCATAATGGTGTGGCACTGCTGTGGGCACAGATGACCCTGCACTGTGTTGTAAGAGCTCCTGTGTGCCTCACTTGTGGGGTGTGCCACAGCAAAGCATAGTGTGCCAAAGACTCCATGAACTTCTTCAGTATGGAAGAGCAGGACTGGGCACTCATTCCAAGACCTTTTCATTTTTTGAGCATAAGTCATACATTCTGGCTTCTGATACAGGTGAGGATCAAGAACATGTAAATAAATCTAGAGGCTGCTGTGGCTACTGGCCATGGCAGCAGAAGTGTGGAGCAGCACTAGGTTTGCTTGCTGAGTTGGGGACTGTTGGGCAAACCCTGCCTTTGGCTTGCTCACCTGAGTTTCCCACTGTACCCTTACCCTCAGCTCCCCGGGAGACTGAGAACGCTGCAGGTTCCTACAGAGGCCAATGGGCCCACACCAGGGGCTCAGGTTGGTTTCTAAAACAGAGATTTGTGGTTCCCCCCCACTAGTCTGGGTGTGTGGGAGGATGGTTTTGTTAGTCTGTGCGTACGCGAGCTGTTCCGACGCTGCGCAGGAAAACACAACAGTACAAATGAAAGCAAAAAGAGAGGTGGAGAAAACCCGTCACGCTTCTAAAAGTGATTTAGCCAGGATGTTTTTTCTTTTTAGTGACTGAGTAGTCTGACATGTTGCAAAATACAAAGGCTCGGCATATTCCCAGCAGCAGAGTGAAAGCTGGAACTACCCAGAAGCAAAACCTGTCATTAGCAGTCAGCCAGGCAGAACGGGCTCTTGGGTGCCAGGAACAGGCACAGAAGGAAGGAGGGGCTGAGCAGCTTCTCTCAGGGGCCAGCAATGTGACCCAGCAGCCTTGTGGAGGGAAGCAGGGGGCTGTGAAGGGAGAAGGTGGGATTGGGATGCTCCCAGACTTCAAAGGGCAGCAAGGAGCTACTGTTCCCCCTCATGCACCCCTGTTCTTCAGCACAGACAGAGAGTCTGCCCCAAAAAATACAAACGGTTTCGACCTGCAATTTTTCTCCCTTCTGTTTTTGCTCAGTTATACTTAGCTGCCCTGAGAAATCTCTTTTTACATGTCCTCCCCAGTCCTTGCTGTGATCCATGTCATCCTGGAGGCATGCAATAATTTAGACTGAAAGCTGTGCTGTGCAGCTCTTTTCTCCACAGCTTCACAGGATGGAGAAAGTATTGGCTTGCCCTGATTTATCTCCCACAGATGTCATCTCCCTAGGAGCTGACTTGAAGGACAGAGGGGCACAGAAAACTCAGTCTGGGCAGCACCTGGTTCAGAAAGAAAGGAGAAGGAAATTTTATGAACTGGGTTGGATGGATGCAGGGAACATTACAGCTTTGCAAACCATGAAACGCAGTGTTGCTGTGGCTGGGTGCAGGAGGGTGAGCCTTTAGGATGCCTTCATGTTTCCAAAAAGAATCTTGCAAAATTAGAAATATTTTTGCATCAGTGTTGCTGCTAAGAAGCAACTGCTTCTTTAGTTGTCGTCCTCCATCAGGCCTGACCAACCTCTGAGGGTGAGATGAGGAGAGTGTTGTATTTAACACATGGAGATGTGGCACTTGGCAACAAGGTTTAGTCTAAATGGCCTCTGTGAGCCAGCCAGATAGATGTGTTCCATTTTAATCCTTATCCATCTCACTCTGCTGAGATCATTTACCTGCTAATAAGCTCCTGTGGTCAGAGATAAAAGGTGAAACTACCAGCCCTTAAAGGATGTATCTGAACAACTTTGCAGCACTTTGCTTCGTGGAAAATGTGGAAAGATGTTGCATTCATAATATATCACTCATATCTATGTTTGTAAACAGATTTGTCACACCATCTGCAGAATCGTACTGCCATCTCCTCTCCTCCATATTAATTTCCTTTCCATTTATATAGTACAGCTCCTATTTATTTTATTCCCTTTTTACAGTTAGATACATAAGACATCTCTTTTACTTCCCTGCAAAAAGTGTGCGCTCTCTGTGGGAAAGAATATTTAATCAATCCGATTTTTTTCAGTCTAGCGCATAAAAACATAAGCCGGGACTGTTTGGAGAGGTACCTGCCTGGTTCTGTTTCTCATCTCTTCACATCTGTGTGGAGCAGGTGGGAGGGAAGGATAATTCAGAACAAATCCACTGGTAAACAGGATGCTCTGTCGGTATTTCCTGTCTCCTGTTGTACTGGTGGAGCTTAATTTTCAGGAATCAGCTAAGCCTCAGGTCAGTAATGCTATTATAATTTCTCTGGCTTGCTGTAGCTGATACAATATAATACAATACAAATACAATATGGTGAAGTATTTATACATCTGGGAGCAAAAAGCCAGCCTGCTTTGTTATCTGATTTGATAAGAAATGTTTAGATGTGTTCAAATTTAAAAAGTGATTTGCTGAGTATAGAAAAGAACTCACATCAGAGAGAGGGAGCTCGCAGTTGGCAGCCACCCCTGCAGCCCCTCATGCAGACCAATAGCCAGGTCGGATGGTCCTGCCCCACACCAAAGGTCCAGGCTTGACCCCAGGCACTGGAAAGGGGTGGCTGAGCTCAATACACATCATGGAGCAGGATTTGACTACAGGTCTGTAGGAGCACCTCTTCAGCCCCATGACTGTGAATTCACTGTGGTGAGACGTGTAGGACACTGCCCCATCACCAGGGCTGTGACCCTGGGGCAGGGCACTCTCTTCTCTCCCTCCAGGGAGGGAGGATCTTTCTTCTTCTTTTCATTGAGCGTAACCCAAATACCGAAGCTTGGGTACAAGGGAGGGACTGGGGTTGACTAATCCCATAAGAATTTTACCGAGAGTGAGTAAGGGCTTTGGGCTGCAGACAGTGATGACAAATCTTAGAAACTCAAGCCTGTGCTTTGGCAGGAGGGTTTGTTGGTTGGGGCTTTTTTCTTTTATGGTCTTTTTATCACTTTTCAGCTGTACAGTGTGTTCTCAGATCGTATATCCACAACTTCACGTTTTTCAATTGTGGCCATCATCTTTTCAGCCAACAGAATAGGGAGCAACCGGGCACTTGGCCAGCTCCTTTCCCATTGAAGCAAAAGGAAACTCTGCAAGAAGGTTTCTCCAGAGCTCTCTAAAGGGCTTTTCTGTCACCATATCCTGCCATCTCCTCCATCCCTCTGACCTCTCAATGAAGACTTTGATGCTGTGAGCTGAGTGCCCCTTCCAGAGAGTCCCACCATCACCTTCTCTCTGGGAAATTGTTCAAATATCCTATCCCATCACACTTTGCATTTTTCCAAGAGGCATGTTTAGGCCTATAATATCATGCCTACCACGAATCAGTGAGCAAACCATATGCCAAGGTGTGTCTGCCAAAATGGGGTTTTGGGTAAAACAGAAGCCATGTGGCTCGGCTGTGGAGAAGCAGCCAGGACCTTTCCCAACAGGGTAGTCCCCAGGAAAAATCACAAGGTAGGCTTTAAAATGAGATTACTTCCAATCAGCGTAAACCATCCATCCTTTGTCTTGGCTGTCTGGCAAATAAAACCTTCCAGGGATTACTCAGTTTACATTTTTCAAGCCTTTTCTCTACTCACTGCAGGGCCAGAAACCCTTGTGCTGGAGCTGGGAAAGGAAAAAAGAGACTCTCCCATAATCCCTTCAGTCCCCTAAGTGCTGAGTTTTGGGGCCCAAATGGCCCCCAGGTTATTTTGAGTCCTGTACAGGCTCAGCAGCCCAGGGGAACAGAGGTCCTGGGGGCATGGAAGGGAGGAGAGGTCACGTCCATAGATGGCTTTGGGTCCAGCAGGTTTATCCCCTTCTTATTGGGCAAACTGTCGTCTCTGGGAGCAATTCAGCTCTAAAACGATTGCATGCAGCGTTGAAAAGGACTTGCATTGTATAACTTAATCGCTGTGGGTCTGAAAAGTAATAATCCTGCCTAAAACCGTAAACTCTGGTACCAAGAGTTACACTTGGCTTTACAGATTCTCTGTGCTGAATCAGCTCCTGACCCTCCTTGCTGCTATAACAGCCTGGCTGAACAGGCCATGCCCTCCAAGCAGATGAGCCATTGCTGCCCATCTCCAAAAAGGTGTTCTGTTTTCTTAGCCTCCCACTCCCGTCCCTGCACTCACAACCTGTCAGGGCTCTCACATTATCATGCACAAACACCACGTTTGCAAATATATTTGCTATTACAGCAGACAGGAAGGGATTTAAGTGAGTGCTATAAAATTAACCTCAACATCAGTCAAAAGAAACAAAAGCAAAAAAAGAACAGGGTAATTAGATGCTCTTATGAGCAGGATGTGCTCAGAATTACTTCTCCATCCCGTTGCAAATGCTTAGAAACTGCACAGCCTCTCCAGCACAGTGAGATTTTAAAGTGGTTTAATGGGCATTAGGAGTTTAGAGCTGATAATGCCACTTCCAACCTTATCCTTTCATTGCATGAAAATAGGTAGTGGCTATTGACTGGTGTAAATTGGCTACTTTTAAAGCTGTATTTGCTGGCTTGGATGTGCTGAAAGTCTCTCCATGGAGTTTTCAGACCCTGAATGTGAAATTTGTGTTTAAGGTGGGGATATATTGAGTTTCTTCAATAGAGGGCTGGTTCCAGTGTGTTCTCTATGTCCTGAAGAGCTGGGACCTGCTGTAGTTGGGCTTCACATCCTGATCACTGGAGAAAAAACAGGGCTACCGGATGGTTTGTGCTCAGTCCAGAATAAACATCTCACTTTACCTCTTCTTTTCTTTCTTTCAGAACAAACTGTTCACGATGTCAATCAAAAAGGAAGGTGCCCACAAGAAGTGGGCTGCCCTGAAGGAGAAACTCGGACCCCAGGAGACTGACCAGTCAGAGGCCAACCTGGAAAATGCCGAGCCGGAGCTGTGCATCCGTCTCCTGCAAATGCCATCGGTGGTGAACTACTCCGGGCTGAAGAAGCGTCTGGAGAACAGCGACGATGCCTGGATGGTCCAGTTCCTGGAGCTGTGTGGGCTGGACCTCCTTCTGGAGGCCCTGGACAGGCTGTCTGGGCGAGGAGTGGCCAGAATATCCGATGCCTTGCTTCAGCTCACCTGCATTAGCTGCGTGCGAGCCGTCATGAACTCCCACAAAGGCATCGAATACATCGTGAGCAACGAGGGCTATGTCAGAAAACTCTTCCAAGGTGAGGAGACATCTTCCTACTTCATCCATCATGTGGTATGGTGGGGGGACTTTCTTTTTGTTTATCCTTCTGCCCTGCACCAGGCTTGTTGGAAATTGTTTGTCACAATGGATTAGTAGTATTTTTTTGGGTTTTTTTAAATAATATTGCCATGAAGTCACATTGCCTTTGCCACCCAGTGCTGTTTCCACACAAATATTGTCATAGTTTACTGAGAAGCTGGGGTAAACCCAGCCTTAGCTGTATGCAGGCATGACCCTTCAGTTGTCAGACATTTGCTATTCAGTCTTTGTGAGCCCCAAGGGCAGAGGGAGAGGAATTGAAAGGTCTTGGAGTCTTGTAAAGAGGAGGGAAGGTGGCATGGTTTAGACTCCAGAGAGCCCATTCTCTGTGCTGCTCAGTCTGTTCCTTCTAGAAGATGGTAGGGCACACCACATACATTCTCTTGCCATTCACTTGGCTCGTTGTTAGGTATGAAATGCATCAAGGCATCTCCTAGAACTTCTTGTACAGCACTTAATGGTGCTGGTGCCGGAAGGATGACTTCTGTGCTGCTCCACAGAGATTACAGCTGCGCCCAGAAACCCTTATTAATATCTTTTTAAAATGCATTCAGTCTGAAAGCTGGCTTGCTCCCCTCTTCAGTTTTGAAGTCTCCTTCCTTCCTCTTCACCCCGCATTTTCTTAACCTTTGTGAAATATGGAGCTGGCATTTTTATGCTGTGAAAAACAGGGGAGTATCCTGGGATTTTCAGTGTTTGAGCTTCTTTGTGTACTAATAAAGGAAAAACAAGATGGTCTAATCCTCTCCCTCCCAGCTCCTAGGGCTCACAGAGAAAGAGTTGTGGAAAAAGGGAATGCATGGGGACTGGTTAAAACAATTGGTCTAATTGATATGCATATTGGTCTCTTCTGCACTAAAAATAAGAGTCATTAATCGAGGAAAATGGTTCATCTGCTGTTCTAGAAAACAGCCATATGTGAAAATGTGAACTAAATTGTGTGATTGTGAGTGTTGAGATCTTGGCTGCTCTTTCAGCATGCCACTGGGACATGGAAGAGATGAACAACTACAGGCTGCACCAAAATGCCAACAGGGTACCTGTGGCATTTACTGTTCCCACTAGAAGTTACTATCACATAATGTTATTGGGATGGGATATCTAGACACTGAGATATTTTTCTTACCATCCTCCATGTACTGGGTCCCCTCCTTCTGTCTTTTTTCTACCACTGGTCATAACCCATATAGCAGAGGACACTGAGAGTCATTTTATGTTCCACTTTGTTTTGTTCTGTTTTTCTTCCAGCACTTGACACAACTAATGTCATGGTCAAAAAGCAAATATTTGAGCTACTGGCTGCACTGTGCATTTACTCATCAGATGGCCATGCTTTGGCTCTGGATGCCTTGGACCATTACAAGGCAAGTGTTGGGTTGGAGCAGGAGGTATGGATCAGCTCTGATCCATGCAGAAAAGGGTGGGAATGAAGTTTATTTTGCATTGTTTTAGTAAAAGAAGCAGGGATTTATAAGGTGAAAACTGTGGGAAATTTGTCCTGGTCAGCAAATGTCTGTGGTGCTGTTCTGTGACTTGTCTGGACAGATGACTGCTGACCACAAGGTGTTTTCTGGCAGCAAAAGCACCACTAGATCAGCAAAATAAATGGTGCTACATCTACAGGTTTCAGTGCCCAAGAGCACAGGTACATGCATCAGTTATGAGAAAGCATGAAGGGATCCAAAGAGATGTTTCACCGACTTTCTCTGCCAAACGGAGCCTGCTCCATAATGGAGGAGTGCTGCTTTGACCTGCATCTTCCTGTCCTGTCCAGAGTGGGGATAAACTGAGGTTTTAAGGTGTTAATTCCATCTGAGAGCCTGCACCACAGTGATAGATGTTTATGTCTATAGAGACTATTCTTTTCATAATATCACCTGTGTTATTAACAGAGTGTGAAGAACCAGCAGTATCGATTCAGCATCATAATGAATGAACTCTCCAACACAGACAACGTGCCATACATGGTGACACTGCTGAGTGCTATCAACGCCATCATACTGGGGAAAGAAGAGCTAAGAACAAGGACACAAATCAGAAACGAATTCATAGGTAAGGATGTTTGTTGCACCTAACTTTCTCTGGAGAAAGTCAGTTGTCAAGCAGTTTTTATTTCAGAGATATCCAGAAGGTGCCTGAACAGGGCTGGGGAGCAAAACTGCAAATACTAATTCTCCTTTTCTTTTGATCTCTGTTCTCAGCAACCTTTCTGTCACCAGATTTTTTTAATTTTGCTGCTTTCCCATAGCTTTGATCTTTTCTGGAATCCCAGCAACATGTATCACTTGAACTTCTTCAGAACATTTCTATAACCATCTTATGTGGCCACATTTCTGTATGTTGCAACTTCTTGTAACAGTAGTTGAGCCACAGAAGCTGTCCTGTGACTCAGAAATTCTTTCCAACTGTTTGAATCCTGGTATCTTAGGTACCGTTGCTGGGATTCACCTCATGTAATGGGAGCATCTGAGCTGATGAGCCTGGGCTCCATTTCTTTCTCTGGAGAACAAGGGACATGGGACCATGACTGATTTTAGATATCTAATTTGGATTGAGGTCACTCATGTCCCAGAAGTGCCTGTGTCCCTCAGTAACTCCATGGGGATTGTGGTTCACACAGTTGCTGCAGATGTGTGTTGAGGTGTCCCCTCATTAATGAGATGGGACCTACCCACTTTGACAGATCCATATGAAGATATTTTCACTTTTTTCTCTCTGCAAAAAATATTTATAAGCATAACATATATAAAGATCATAGTAAATCAGTACCAAATAGGTCATAATGAAAATATATCTATTTTATTTTTGTCCTTCCAGGGCTTCAGCTGTTGGATGTTTTAGACAAGCTAAGGTAGGGATCACTGGTTACATTTATTTTATGAATGAGATTCACGGTGGGGTAGCTGTGAAAACTTAATACTTATAAATCTTCAGTTGTGTGAAGTGCAGTGCACCTGGGTGGGGTGGACCACTCTTGTGTGCACCCCTTACAGGGGACCAAAGGCATTCAGGCAGTGTTAAGATGTTCTTGCCAACCACAGTGTCACAGGGACAGCTGTTGGCACAGATGGCACGGGCAGAGGCTCTGGGCACAGATGGAGTGGCGATGTCCTCATTGAGGCTGTGTTTCAGACTGAGCCTGGAGCAATGCTGTGGGCTCACTGAGCAGCTCACTGTATTCAAAACCACTTCACTGCTGCTGTTGGTCCCAGAAGCACCCACCTAAAACAATTTACTAGTGCGCATCTTGGCATAATTTAAAAATTATGTTCTGTCAGAAACGTCCGTGATAAATTCTAGAATGCATTTTATGTGAGTTGCAGTTATCCATGTAACTGGAATTGCTCCATCCAGCACCATAAAAATTAGGGAAGAGAAGACAATAGTGTATCAGTGGTGGAGTTCTTACACAGAGTGGTTTCGAGAGTGTTGAAAAAGTTAGTTTTAGAATATCTAGGGGTTTTTTAATCAAATTTTGAGTAACAGAGAAGGAAGTTTTTCAAACAGAAACATCACTTGAATATTTTCATTTTGTCTTGACCCTAAAAAAGAAAGAAGGTGGCCCAGTTTCATAAAGGTGGGAATGCCACTGTATTGTTACAGCTCCAAGGAGAATTCCATAGCAAGCATACACTAGGCCAGGTTATGCCATGAAAAGTCCCATTCGTTTGTATATGTTGACTGTAGGAAGAGATATATTCAGTTCAAAAAAGGATACACTGATGGCATCTGATCCTTCATAAATAAGGCACAGTTGGGTACTTCAAATACTGACTGGCTGAGTCTGAGAGGCAAAGAGATAGAAACCATTTAAACGAAAACAATCTTCTGAAAATTAGTGAAGGGCTCTCCAGTGAAAATGAGTGCTGTAATATTGCAGAGACATCGAAGAGGAGGATCTGCTTATCCAGTGTGATACATTTGAGGAGTTCAAGGTAGAAGATGATGAGGAGTTATTAAAGATGTGTGATGGCATAAACATGAATGATCATCATGAGGTCTTTTCATCTCTCTTCAATAAAGTAAGTAGGCCCTCCCATGGGGTGCAAAGTCACACGATGGCAAAGTTAACCCACTTTGCTTGGAACCAGCCTTGCTGTGATGGAAAGCTGCCCTCTCTTCCAGGTGAGCCGCTCTCCAGTCTCCATCCAGCTGCTGTCCATCCTTCAGAGTCTGCTGCACTTGGAACCATCTCATCAGTCCAGCCTCCTGCTGTGGGAGTCCTTGGATGCCGTAGTGAACAGAGCCCTTTTGCTTGCAAATGACAGTAAGAATGACAAATCCATCCAGCCTTGCACACTCCTCTTGTTTTACCTTGTCCCACCCACAGCCCACAACAATCTTTCCCAAATGCACAGGAAATAGTCTGTGGGAATTGGTAACAGCTGAACAGAAGCTGGGACAAAGCTACACCTCCTGTACAGGGTCGAGTCTTGATGTGAAGCTCCATCTGTGTGGGATGGCCACGTTTAGGAGTGGGACTGGGATTCAGTCTTGCTTTCATGGTTAATCCCTGAGAGCGTTGGGTCATGGGAGTCATTGGGAATCTGTCCTCATTGGCATGCTGCCACTGGCACTGGCTTGTCTTGCTGGCAGGCTTTTTCAAAACAGTGTTTGTGGGCTGGGAGCATGGGAAGGAAATTGTCTGGAAGCCAAAAGTGTAGTTGTGCAAAGTGACACCACAGAGTGGGCTCTGCGGCTCCAGGTCTGCTGCTTGGTGAGGGTTGAATAGCACGATCCAGCCCTGGGGCCCTGTTCCCTTCTCTGACCTTGATTCCTTTCTCTAGTTCAAGGGAACACAGTTGAAGAGGTCATGGAGAGGCTGCTGTCTACCAAGAAACATCCAAACAAGCAAAAGCGAGCTGAGAACCGGCTGTCTGGGAGTGCAGCTGGAGGTGCCCAGGGTGAGCCAGAGCCATGTGCACGTGCAGCTCGGGGTCCAGTGGGATCATCAAACCCCTCCAAGGCACCGACAACATCCTCAGGGCCACTTGCCAACGAAAAGAAGATCTCATCCTGCCAGTTCACAGGCTGCTCTGCTTCACCAGAGACGTCTAACTCTCCCCACAACACTGGTTCCACCCCGGCACCTCCACCCCCACCACCTCCGCCCCCACCCTCTGGCACAGCAGGCATGAACCCCACATCCCTGATGACGAATACACCTCCAGCCCCTCCACTCCCTGGCGTCCCTCCTCCCCCACCCCCACTGCCTGGCATGGAGGGTATCCCCCCTCCTCCTCCTCCACCATTGCCTGGCATGGGTGGCATCCCTCCCCCACCCCCTCCATTGCCTGGCATGGTGGGCATCCCACCTCCTCCACCCCCATTGCCTGGCATGGGTGGTATCCCACCTCCTCCACCCCCATTGCCTGGCATGGGTGGTATCCCACCTCCTCCACCCCCATTGCCTGGCATGGGTGGTATCCCACCTCCTCCACCCCCATTGCCAGGCATGGGTGGTATCCCTCCCCCTCCCCCTCCTTTGCCTGGCATGGGTGGCGTCCCACCCCCTCCACCCCTCCTGCCTGGCATGGGAGGAGATTACATAGAAGCTGTGGTGGCCTCCCAGTTCAGCTGCCCTCTTGGCATGGGCCGCCCTCCCCGCAAGGCGGTGAAGACACCAACACTGAGGATGAAGAAGCTGAACTGGCAGAAGCTGCCCTCCAACGTGGTGAGAGGTGAGTGGCATAAAGTCACAGCTGCTGTAGGGGTTACCCAGGGGAGGAAACACTATCCTTGAGTTTGTCAAATGTGGTTGACTCCATTTAGATACAGAACTTTCCTGATTTCCTTTACTTTTGACCTGCAGAGCTTAAATAAATAAAAGTAGCGTGAAACTACTAGTATAATACAGTAACCATTGCAACTAAATCAGTACTTTGGGATAGCTTGTTTATAACTAAAATAGTCGGAAATTAAAAGAAAAGAAAGGGAGATGGGAATATTTCCCTAATACACCATGGCATGCCTTAGGCCTGAGTCCTCAGCAGGCTCTGATCTAAGTTCCTCAAACTTCCATTCCCCATTTCATCTATACTTGTATCTTGAAATATTAAAGTCATGAGTAAGAGTACATTTGAGGATCACATCATGTATCTCTTGATTTTTGGGTTACATTTCCCTCTCCTAGTGGATCTAAAGAGGAGCATGAAATGTGAGAAGAAGCCAGGACAAGCAGTGTCAGCTTTGTCCTAGACAAGCAAGGCATCCACTGCATAGAAGCAGGCAAAGGTGAAATCTAAATAAGGCATGTTTTCAATCACAAGAACAGTAAATTGTTGGGATTATTTCAGTAGAGACTTCCAGAGGCATGTTAGGGTGCTGATTGTTTTTTAAATAGATGTTAAGTACGTACAGTGGACATTCATTCAAGCAGTCCCATAGCCAGCATTATACATGAAGGCTCAATTATAACATGATAAATGGAGAAGGTCAGTGTCAGAAAATGTCCAGGTTGTGCCCAGTCCCTCAGTTAGGATGCAAGGAAGCAAAAATAACATCAGCCAGGGGACTAAAAACGAAATGTCCAAGCTCTCCCTTATGCGGACCCAGTTTGCCCACCCTGAAGGAAAATGCAGTTGTAGAGGGAGGGATGGGGCTGTGCAGCCTCTGTGTGCTCAGTGCTGCCTCCCCTAATGAGCACATCTTGGGGTAAAGCACTAAGTTTAATTGCCCTTCAGGCCCTTTGGATCCCACCTGTGGGAATTGCCCCTCCTCAGTAATGATCATTTATCTTATTCCATTCATCTTCTGAGGAGTGTCCCTTCCAGCAACTCACTCTGCCCCGAGAGCCAGGAGGTTTCAGCTGTCCCTGCAGCCAGTCTGAACACTTTGTCTCTTTTTCAGAGAGTCACTCCATGTGGGCTTCGGTGAGCAGCAGCAGCGAGGAAACTATAGAGCCCAACTACACCAGCATAGAGCAGCTGTTTTGCTTTCCACAACCAACCCCCAAGGAGAAGACAGCCACCCCCGTGAAGGCAGAGCCAAAGGAGGTGAGGAGGTCCCACTCGTTCTTTTGAGTAACGATCACTGCAGACAGCTCATCTAACGCGAGATATCTTCTTTTTCTTTAATGAAGATCACATTTTTGGACTCCAAGAAAAGTCTCAATTTGAACATATTTTTGAAGCAATTTAAATGGTAAGATATGGCCAGTTTTCGTGACAGTTGACAAAACTTTGAGCAGGTTTTGTGGTACCTGGAAGGTCCTCACGAAATCTGTTCTAGCCAATGTGCTTTGGTGGTCCGTGTTACTGAATCATCTTAACATTCCCCTGCTGGTCCTACACTATCTTTAAAATACTGAGTTTAGAGGTTTAGTTATGTTTTTACATACAACATCCCCGTATGTTGGCAAAGGCATTACATTTCCATGTTACAGATAAAGTTGTGGCACAGTCTTAGGGTGACTTGGGCTGTGAGACACATCTGGAAGTCAAATCCCTCCTCAAAACATGTCCAATGGACAAGTTAAGAATTGAATTTTCTCTTAAGATAAAAAAAAAATGCCCAGAGAAAGGATCTGGAATTACAGGATTCATCTCTGGCCTGGAGTCACTTGACCAGGGCCAGAAACAAAATTTGGGTTATAACAGAAATCCAGGTCCTAATTCTAATTTAATTGTGGGGAGGTATCTTCGCTTTGGATTATTGTGACTCTCACTAGGGTAAACGCAGAGTGCTTGCACAGATAAAAGTCTTGGTAGTGTGTGGTACTGGAAGAGTGGTCTTTGGGTGATGGCTGCCTCTGCTCCTCCTCCCTGCAGCTCCAACGAAGAGGTGACTGCCATGATCCAGAATGGGGACCGGACCAAGTTTGACGTTGAGGTTCTGAAGCAGTTGCTGAAGCTGCTGCCTGAAAAGCATGAGGTCAGGAGGAAAATGGTACCCTTACCAGAGGTTCACAGAGCTGAACACACAGTGCAGTCCTGCAGTCTTAATTCTTTATTTCCCATTAGATAGAAAACCTGAAGGCCTTCAAAGAAGAGAAATCAAAGCTAGCAAATGCAGATCAGTTTTATCTCCTCCTCCTTCAGATTCCCAGGTAAGGATGTTGGTCATGAACTTCAGCCCAATCTTTTTCTTGGTTTACTTCTGGGAAGTTTAAGTTTCTTTATAGGAGCCTCCCAGACCAACACTGATGGGTATAACTGGATTCCCTCTTCCACCACAGAGCTGTCCCTTTCCCTGTTAGCCTCAGATGGAGGGCTCTTCCTGCTTCAGCACCTGCTCTCCCTCTGAGCAGAAGCTCATCCAGACCCAGGGTCAGACATGCCCGAGGAGGCTCCATAACTTATTGAAAGGCAGTGCCAAATGCCGTGCCAAGAAGGGGGAGCCCATCTCTCACACAGTGGTCAGTCTTCTCTTTGCTGATCACAGTGTATCAGCAGAATATACATCCCTACTGGCCCTCAGGGCAAGGGGCAGCCCTTTGCCTCCCTCCGCAAGCCACAGACAGTGGTTTGATGTGGATGTGGTTGGCAGCAGTGCTGTGGGCTGGCACAGACTTGCTGGTGGTGTGGGAAGAGGGCTGCTGTGGTGCCCAAGATTCCAGTTTCTTTACACTATGAATCAATCTCCATCCTCAGCTACCAGCTGCGCATTGAGTGTATGCTGATCTGTGAAGAGACCATTGTCGTGCTGGACATGATTCAGCCCAAAGCTGAAGCCATCAGGAGAGCCTGCGAAGGTAAGTGACCTGAGCTTATTTCTGGATCTGATTTATGACAGGAAGCTTTAATTCCTACCCAAACTCCCCTGGAGCAATGCAATATTACTACCCAGTCCCCAAAGAACTCCCCCATGGTCCATTCACTGGTTCGCTGCAGCACATGAGGTGCAGCTGTAGGTATCTCCAGTGATGGTCAAAGCCCTTAACAGAACCAAAGATCATTTTCCCCTGTCCTCAGCCCTCTTTTTCTGCAGCAGATGTATTCCTCTGAAACAATGGTGAAGTGCTGGAAACTTGTCAGTCCTTTCAAAGGAGCTGAATTTAGACAGCAGAGCTGGCCTCATTGCAGCTAATTCATCCATCCAGCGTTATTTGCCAAATTAAGACCTTCGTACAGCAATTTTCCCTGCTGCCAGAAAAGCCCACCCCAAACTTCCCCAGAAAGTAGTGGTGTTTAATATTTCCCTGCCTACAAATGGAACCAGAAGAATAAATTTGTTATTTTGGGTTATAAAACTGCTGATGTTCAAATTTGGCGAGTACATGGGGAGATTATGCAATAATAGGTTTTGGCTTCCTATGGCAGAAACCTCTGGTTCCAGTCCACTGAGAGCAGGATACTCTTCTTGGCACTGTCAGTGTTACCTGTCCTACAGAGCTGGTTCCCCCAACTCCTGCTGTGGGTTTCTCCAACTGGCATTACAGCTGCTTGCTGGGATAAACTGAAGCTTTCCCAAAAAGTGTCTTCCCAGCAGCCCAGTTGTCCTTTTGGAGCTGCTCTTGACTCAAAGCTGAGTGCTTCAGAAAGCACACTGCCACAGCACCCTGTCCTAAGAGTGAGGACAGGGACTACCCTTCATGCCCAGGTGATGATCACCTCCACCATGCGAGGCCAAGAACAGGGTGAGAGTCTCTGGTTTTAGCAGCTGGCAGATAATATTCACAGTTGAATGGAGTTGGCAGGATTAAATTTGCAGCCCAGTTACCCTCAGCCACACTGGGGCACTTCCAAGGAAGTTGAAGCCTGTAGGTGAGGAGGGTCCAACTCCAGATTATTTGCTGTTAGAAATGAGAGACCAGATTGAAGACAGAAACGTAAGTCAACAAAAGCTTGTGCAACTTGTGGAATTGAATCTATTTAAACCAGTTTCTCTGCAGGTTGGGCCATTGGGCTGCAAAGGTGAAATACCAGATTTGATTCAGTGGAATTCAGAATCCCAATTTCAGTACAGTGTAGGAAATGTTCTGGTGTAACAGAGACTTTTGCTTAAAAGTCCTTTATGTTTTTCAGATCTTCTGACCAGTCATCGCCTGCCGCTCTTTTGCCAACTGATTCTCAAAGTTGGAAACTTCCTGAACTACGTAAGGCCTTCTTTTGTCTTGCCGTCTCCCATTACAGTCTGTGAATGATCTCCTTTAGGGTTGTAATTTGGGTGGACACGAGTTACCTGTGCTTTCTTTCTCTCTTGTAGGGAAGTCACACAGGCGATGCTGATGGGTTTAAGATCAGCACTTTGCTCAAACTGACAGAGACCAAAGCAAACCAGACCCGCATTACGCTGCTCCACCATATTCTAGAGGTACCACTGCCAAGTCCTGCACAGTAGGGAAGAGGGAGGGTTTTATTGTCCTACTCCTAGTTAATGCCATATGCTTGTACTCATACCCTCCCTGGCCACCCACAGAATGTCACAAGTCAGGAACATTTGAGTCACTTTGGCTGGTGGAGGTTGCTTGTTGTCACTACTCAGGAATCTCCTTAAGACTTGCTCTGTTTCCCTCCATCATCTTTCCCCACAATGTCTGGGACTTCCTTTTTCATATCTGTGCAATCTGCACATCAGCAGCCGCAAACCACAGAGCACGTGGCTACCAAAGCTGTCCTGGCTCGTCTGAACCCGTTCCGCCTTTCTGCCTTTCCACGGCCTCTCCCTTTTCCACCAGACTATGCTCAAGCTTTTTATGCTACTTTTTAAGGTCCTGTGACTTTCTTACTCCCTGCAATGCTTTTTTTACTTTTTTTCTGAATGCTCTGGTCTGCCACTTTCATTCATCAAGGTCCCTCTGTTCTGGTTATACATGTTCAAGCACCACTTTAGCTGGCAGTAGCTTCAGCAAGGACAGCTGAGAAAGTAAAGGATGCAAATAAGATTCAAGGCCTTTTAGTACCCTCCTGGGACCGTAGGAAGTGTCAGACTGCATCAAAGTCCTGCCTCCTCCCATGCTCAAGAGTAGGTGTCTCAGAAAAGGGCAAAAGAAGAGCTTAGCTTTGCTTTGAACTATGAGTATTTCTCAGGGTTCGGTGCTCTTGTATGTTTTTATAGCCCAGAGAAATGCTTTTCCTCTCCAAATGTGCAAACTACAGACAGCTGGGCAGCAGCAGGTCATGGCACAGTCATCCTTCCTGGAGGCTTCTGCCTGTGTTCCTTCCCCCCAGCTTCCCCTCAGCTCCTGCCACACAGCAAATGACTCTTCTTTCTCTCTTCCTCTTCAGGAAGTAGAAAACAGCCACAAGGACCTACTGGAACTGCCAAAGGATCTTGAATACGTTTCAAAAGCAGCAGGGTAAAATTGTGTGTCACTTCCTTTTAATTAAAAACAAAAATAAATCGCATGTACATCAACAATATACCAGAAATTAGGACACACACAGCTGGCATAGCAAATTAACAAGATGGCATCTTATATAGTTTGAACCAAAAGATTTGGTTGATGAACATTGAAAGCCCTTTAATATGTAATAATTCTACTACAGCTGGCAACACTTAGGGCTGAAATTTGCAGAGCATTCAGTTAAAGCTGCCTTCCAGACCCTTTCAAAATTTTCACTGCCTTTGTGGTAGCAGGAGTTTGTGAAGGTCAGCTACCCAGAAGCATTCTGAAGTGCCTTTGGCCAGGGAAAGTGAGCTAATGCTGAGCACTCCAGGTGGAGAACAGCGTTGTGAAGAGGTGGACTTTTTTTGGCCTTCTATCCAATACACAAAGTTTTAGGTAGACCTGACAGCCTTTCCATAAGTGCTGTGGAAGGAAGCTGTTTTCCATGAGCTTGGACTGTATAGAGAGTTCAGAGCTCAGGTTTCAGTTCAGTGAAGTGGTGGGAAGTAGAGGGACATCCAAACCACCAGCTCAGACTTGCCCACTCTTTGGTCAGCACCAGATGCTGGAGTGTCAACTAATGGTGGGGTTCTGTATGATTTCAGAATTAATCTTGATATTATACGCACGGAGTCCGGTACCAATTTAAAGAAGTTGCTGGAGCTTCAGCGGAAAGTCTTATCATCAAATGATGATGTGAAACAACAGTACGAGAAACCAATCCAGGTGAGTAATGGAGCTCACTTAGATCTCCCTCCTTACACACTCAGAAGCTATGCGTGGTACATTTGCAGCTGAGGAGGCTGATGAGAGGAGGGGAAATACTGCCACAAGACATGCTCTGAGATTTGGAAATAGGCTGCAATGCCACACAAACCATTGTTGTGCATTTGCCCCAAAACTACGTACCTTTGGTGCGGCCATTTCTTGAGGTGCATGCCCCAGCTGCTCTGTCCATGCTTTTGTGTGACTTCTCACTTGAAGTGAAGATGTTCACCCTCTGTGGGGGTCACCGGAGTAAAGCCCTTTGCTCAGGATTAAGCTTTGTATGTAGCTTTCCATGTCTTGCTCAAGCCATCCCTGTAAACTGGCACAGGCCAGTTTGCCAGGAGCAAAAATCATCTGCAAATCTTCGTTTCTTCCCACCTGCTTCCAATAAGCTCTGCTGCAGTTAAAAGGCAGGACCCGGAGACCTCCAAGCTCTTATATTCTTTCTCTGCAAGTGCACTTCACTACTTGTCCTCTGGATGGTGTTTTACTGTGTGTGTTTAATGCATTTCAGGATAGCATCGATGCCTCCAAAAAGCTGGAAGAAGAATTTGAAACCATTGAAAGGAAGAGAGAAGAACTTGCAAATTATCTCTGTGAAGACCCGAGCAAGTTGTCCTTAGAGGACATATTTAGCATCATGAAGACCTTCAGAGATCTCTTTATCCGAGCCCTGAAGGTTGGCATGATGCTGAGCATCCCTAGTACTGGCACATCCTCCACTCCAATAGACAGGGATGGGATGGGCACCAGAATCTGGTGGGGGAAGATGCTGGTTACGGGCTCCTCCTTTTGGCACTTGGCGTGAGGCACCCAGTGAAGCACTGTCTGAACCCTTCTCCACTGCATCCTCATGCAGTGCTGGTGCTCCTGACCTGGCCCAGGCCCTGGTGATTTGGGATTTTGGTGCAACTTTGGCTGCAGAGTCAGAAAGATACTTTTGGGCCAATCGTGAAAATTTTAAAGGAGGGTAAAAACTTTTAAAACTAAACCCTTTGCTTCAACCTGAACTAACAGACTCAGAGCCACTCATTTTGAGAAACTGGATTCAGTATTTTCCACTTAACCTTAAGTGAAAGGTCAGACAGAAGGCGAGCACACTGGTAGGTGGCTGTGTTAGGCATATCACCACTGTCACCTCCAACTGGGATGTGGCAGAGTCCCGGCCAAGCCAGCAGTCCCCTCTCACCCTCTTGGCAAAACAGCCCAATGCCCATTATATTTATTGTACAGGATAAGGCCAGAATTTTAACTCCTTCATCTATAGATCTTCTTTCTCTTCATCAGCTTCTAGCAGATGTTTAGCCAACCTTCTCATGCCCCTGTTACCTCACTGCAGGAAAACAAGGACAGAAAGGAGCAAGCTGCCAAAGCAGAGAAGAGGAAAAAACAGCTTGAAGAGGAAGAGGGGAAGAGACAAAAGGGAGAAAATGGAAAAGTCAGTGAGTATCTGAAATGGCTTCAAGAAAGAGAGATGGAGCCATAGAAGCTCTTTGCTGGTCCTGCTTTTAATGGACCAGTAGTGGCAATTTATTTTGTGGGTTTCCAGGTGCCAGCTGACTAAAGGCTTTTAGGTGTCTTAGAGCCATAGCTAAGAATTGACTTTCCACTGTTGCAGCTGGGCAGAGAAGTTAATTTTAGGTTTGCTGACGGAACAGCAGAAGAAAAAAAAACACCACAAATTAAAACATTTCAGTTAACTTTTTCAGTTTCTAAACATAACTTTTGAATACCAAAGCTAACAAGAAATTTGTCTTCTCCTCCAAGATCTTTGTACACACTTGAATGATTTCTCTTTATCACAAACTACTGATGTCCCAAAAATCTTGCATATAACTTTTATAACTTTCCTCTCTGGATGAAAACAAAAGACTGAAAAAGACGATTGGAAGAAGCTGAGAGGATAGAAATATAAAAATTATTTTCCCTCCAGGAAAAAAAAAAAAAAAAAAAAAAAAAAAAAAAAAAAAAAAAAAAAAAAAAAAAAAAAAAAAAAAAAAAAAAAAAAAAGGCCCCCATCAACATGGATAGGAAACAGGGCTTATTTCAAGGTCATGGCACAACCAGGGACACATCTGGGCAGAGCTGGTACCACTGGTGCCAGCCTGTAGCACTGAAACTTTGAAGTAAATGCCTTTTCTTCATCCAGGGCACACTGTTGTGGGGTCACAGAGCATGAGCTGCTCCCAGGCCTGATATTGGTGCCTTGTTCTTGCCCAGTGGTTGCTTGTACTGGGACAGCAGTACCCACTCCATGGGCAATTTTAACACCCATCTCTCTCTCTCTCCCAGTTAAGAAGGGTTTGGGGAAGCAGGACGAGGTGTGTGTCATCGATGCACTGCTAGCCGACATCAGGAAAGGGTTCACACTGAGAAAGACAAAGAACAGACATGAGTCGGATGCAATTCCTAAACCCTTGTCTGAGGAGAGCCCGGAGGAAAGCCAGTCTGGTAAGGACACAGACCTGACTGTACTGCAGCTATTCATTCCCATCTGCCTCTGAGCCTGAGCCAAGCACGCACCAGCAAGAAGCCTTCGCCTTTGCATTTGCATTTGGGGCATTTTATTTAAGAAGGCTTTGCAGCCAGTGCTGAGGAGAAGAGGAGCAGAGAGCCTTGAGCCGTTGCCAGACAGATCTGTTCCAGTATTAGCAGGAATTTGGAGCAGTATGGCCTTGCACCTGTGCTGATGAACCCTCTGAGGTGCTTGATCCATGTGTCAGCCACAGCACCATGCTGATGGGACACTGGTGTCATCCCCACACAAGTCCCCTCCACACTGTTGAGTCTCAGTAGCACAGTGTGTCACTGCCTTGGAGTCTGCTGCACCCCATCCTAGTCTATGCTTGGGAATCTGAGGAAGCCCTTAAAAGGATTAGAAACCCTATTTGCAGAAGTACCCAAGTTCTTTAGGTGCTTGTGAGGAGATAGCCCGTGGGTTTAGCTTTTCTTTGGTCTCTTGACCTCAGTGTTAGAGCACAGTAGGGAAGTTCAAGGAGATTGGTCTGCCATAGAGCCCACGTCTTCCCTAGAGCTGTTCTGCAACGGCAGGATTAGGCTGGTTAATGGGCAGCTCTGAAGTCCTCATACAGCCAAGCCAGCAGTCCACCCTAGTTCAGGACCTTGCAGGTTCTCCCTTCCTGCCATAGACTTTCAGGCCTCCTTGCAAGTCCAGGAGCTTCCATGGAAATCAGTCAGTTGGCAGCAAAGACACGCCTGATGAAAACAAAGCAGGGCCTTTGTTGAGCTGGAGCCTTGTAGTCCAGCCAGGGTGACCATGTTGGTATAAGGGGGGAGGTACAGGGAGAGTAAAATAATGCTGCCTCTGCATAGGTGCTTTAGGGTCAGTGCTCCCTCCACAGGCAGCTGCTCACCTGTAACCTCTCCCAGTGGCAGAAGCATCTTGGTTGATCCCAGGTGCAGCTCTGCAGCTGTGGCTGATTGCATGTTTTTTTGTTTAAAGGAAAGAGCATTAAGGATCCACAAGCAGCAGGGAAGCAGATGAATGATGAGACCAAGCAAAACAAGGATGGTCATCCCTCAGAAAGCACTCCCTCCTCAGCCACTGCCCTGATGGAGATGGATGGAGCAGTTACAGATGCTTCAGCTTCAAACCAGGTGTTACCTAAAAACAACGCTGGAGGAAGTTTGCCGTTGGAGTCCCAGACCGAAAGCCCATCCGTGAGATTGGTGGAAGCTGATGGGGCTGCTCAGCTCGTGCCTGGCACTGGGATGGAGCAGACAGACAACTGGGCAAGCCTCCAGCCAAGCACAAAGGGCACCTCCATTGCTTTCTCTTTGGCTGACACAGGCATGAGGATAAGCTTTGTGAGCAGCAGTTCAGCCACTGCTCTGAGAGACCAGCTCAGCTGGACTAATGGGTCCCTCTCAGAAGGCCAGGACAAGGAATGCCCAGCTGATTGCTCAGAGACCTACAGGCTGGCACAGGAGCCAGAACCCCAGCTGAGCAAGACCAGGACGGACCCCAGCAGCGCTCCCTGCAATGAGGCTCATCAGGCAGAGTCAAAAGAGATGACAAAGGAAAACGAAGACCCTGGTACAGACTCACTGTTGGACACCTCTCAGGAGAAGTCCTTCTCAGAGGAGCCAGCCACTGACTCCTCTTGTTCAGCAACACTTCCTCCAGAGCAAACTCACACCGACAGGGAAAAGCAGAGGCCACCTGGGAAACGGAAGAAGAAGAAGAGGCACAGCAAAAGCTATTCAGGTAGCCTATGTCATAAATAGCCCTTGGGAAGCGACTTAAGCGTGAGAGCCCTCCTCATATATTTGTATATAGCTGTTCCTCCCCACTTCAAGGCCCAACGCCACCTGCCCCTAGAGCCACACTTTCATGGAGTTTGATATTTTTTTAAACCTGAAAAACCCAAGCATAGTTCATTTGCATGACATTTATAAGTAGTTTATAAATGGATAATGATGAATCAATAATTTAAAAGCCCATTACACGTACGCAGTAAAGATGGCAATAAGCACATCTGTCAAGTGTGCTAAAGACAGCTACAAGGCATGGTTATGTGCAAACAAGAGCTCCATTAGGCTCCAGAGCAGTGATTAAGAGCATTTAATACTCGGTACTTAATCAGCAATCGCCCCCTCTGAACTACTTATAAACACATAAAGGCAGCAACATCAGTGCTGCCATGGGGTTGTTTGGTTTTTCCCCCCGCTAAGCCTCCTTGCAAGAGCACTCCTGCCTGACAGGGAGCCCCAGGGGTACTTTAAGTAGCTCCTAAACATCAGGCCCTCAAACCGTTACTGCAGGGTGAGGGGAAAAAGTCATTAAAAGTCATTCAAAAAGAGCATCTTGCTGATGCTTCTGCAAAGGACCCTGTTTGACCGGCCAAATTGGGCTGCTCTGCTGGCATAGGGGAGAGGGCTCAGCTGCCAGAGCCTCACAGGTCTCCACCTCACAGCAAAAGACCACAGTCAGTCCTGAAACTGGGAAGAATGTCCCAGTCCTTTAGACTATACCAAGCTGAAGCCACCTTTGGGTGGCTAATTAATCCCAAATTAGAGACACCTCATAGAGAAGACATGTGGGTCTGTCAGCCTTTAGAAAGATACAATATACTGTACAAAACCCATTTTCTGCAAGATCCTGGGTTCAAAAAATTAGACATGAAAGTGGGAGAGTCTCTTTTTAGCAACGTTTAATGTTTTTCCTTCCAAGGAAAGTGGAAGAGAAAGGAAAGAAGGGTTTGAGCACCCGTTTCTGAGAAAGACAGCATGGGTAGAGCAGCGACCACAGAGGAGTTACCTTTTAATACAGCATACCCCAAGGCTGTAGTTAGTTATCTTTCTAAACCTGACACTTACCCCTAGTTAAAAACAAGGCACAAAACAGAAGTGGTTTCCTAGAACTTGCTTCCCAGGTGACAGCAGGAGGAGCCGCAGCAACGGGAGCATCCCATGCTCCCAGCCCTGGCGATGTTTTCCTGACACCTGACATTAGTACTTCTGGCTTAAGAACTGACCCCATCCTGCAAAAGCTACAGGGTTCCCTGGGCATCCAGGGATGGCATCAGAGGGGTTGGAACCACATGATCTTTAAGGTCCCTTCCAGCAAAAACCATTCAATTATTCCATGTTCCTAGGAACATCTCTGCTATTAGACAGCATTTTCATCATAAAAAGTTCCCTGTTACCTTTGCCTTGCCATGACCAGATATATTTAGTGTGTCTCTTTTGTTTAAAAGCAGAGGTTGAGAGTGATACTGGAGATAATAAAACAAAAAAAGGTTGTGTGACACAATGAGGTATGTAAACTCACAAAGGTGTTTTTATGTGAACTAACCACTGCATTGGGACTTCACAGACCTAATCAGTATTCAGCAAATCAGCTAAGCTTTTTGTCTTTGTGTCTAATCACAAATACATGTGAAATAAATTTGTTACTCTGATTTTTACTCTCCAGGGTGTTGATCTTGCGTTGAGTGGAGTCAGTGCTGACCTCCCTTTGACACAAGATCACAGCCCACATGTTCATCCTCTGTGTCAGCAGCAACCAAACTGCCTTTCCCTGCAAATAATTAAAAGTCATTATTCTAACCAAATAATCAAACCTCTCGTGATGAAAAAAGTCCTTGCTTTGATCCCATTATTTTCCCAAAAACTGTAAAAATGCAATTTCAGTACCTACCTCCGGCAAAGAACGGTCGGTTTGCTGGTGGGTAACCACTTTCTGTAGCACTATTTAAATATGGCTATCTGGAAAAGGGAATAAAACACTGGACTCAGGGACAAGTACTTGTTGGGGCAAGGCACGAGCTCCCACTCAAAGCTAAATTTGACTCCAGAGTTGCACACAAGTTCTCTGTATCCTTCACTGATGCTGGCAACATATGGTTGCCCCTCAAAAGGAGTTTCAGGATGAGACTCTCATTTGCAAAACTTTGTCTGTTTTTACAGCAAGTGGAAAGAAAAGTAAGAAAAAGAAACAACCGAAACACCCACTGTACTGAAATTGCATAATTACGCCTTGCCCTTTCCATGCTGATGAGCATCTCTTATGAACTAAATCAATATTGTCAAATTGCTCTTTGTCTCATTTCCTCAAAGGAATGTATTTATTCTCCAGCATCCCCAGTTCCCTGGGGCTGGGAGCCCAGCTGGGAGCCCTGCTCCCACACAGCCCATCAGCCCCAGCCCCTGGGATGGCAGAACAGAGAAACCTGTGGAGGATTTCCCCACAGGACTGCTTTTGTTCCTGCACCTGGATTATCATTTCTAGCAAGAGAAAATAGGATTTACACTGGGTAGTTGCAGTCCTGACTACTCCTGCCCTCATCTTGGCGTTTTCTGTACAGGATTATATTAAGTGGAAATAGCTCTGTTGGTTTAAAAATCCTGAGGAAGATTTACTGCAGGAGCAGAAAATAGTAGCATTGAAGGATAGGTGGGAAGTACATCAGGACTGGTGGTCGTGCTGCACTGGGAAGGCAGCTGGAACTGCGTTAACTGAGTTAAGCTTATTAATACATATTATAATTAATATATTGTATGTATTAATACATAATATAAATTATGTATTTTTTCAAGCTCTTGGATTCCAGCATGCAGGCTTAAAAAAAGTAGTTTTTGAAAAATTAAAAAAAAAAAAAAAAAAAAGAAAAGAAAAAAACACAGACAGCTTTGCTTTGTCCTTAAGAAGACATAGGAATACAACACAGAGGAAGGCTTGGACAAATGATGCCTTTATGAAGTGGCCAAGTGAGGCAGGAGTTTCAGTGCATCCTTGGAATGCAGCACCTGGCATCACACCAGGAGCACCTACGTGGGCTTCAATGCCAGGAGGCAGAGATGAGCTGCACCTTGAAATCTACAATTCTCTTTTTCCTCTCTGTCTGTCTTTATGTCACAAGGCAAGGTCAGCAGGAAAAAAAACAAACACATTTGCTTCTCTTTGTCTCCCACCACAGTGCTTCCTCTCCCAAATGCAGCTCAGGTCCATCCATCCCTCTTCGAATGACAGATTCAGCAAGCCTAGAGTGCTCCCATTCAATCTTTTTAACTAGGATGTTCTACCTGATTTTTTTTTTTTTTTTTAAATTTTACTGTATGTTTTGGCCCAAGCACACATGATCTGTTCAGGTCACCACTAGTTCTCTTTTGGTACAGGATATTGCAGATATTGAGCTCTGGTCTCACCTGGACTATATCTTGTTATGCAGAAATTTCTGTAGTAATGTTGATGTTCCTTAATTGTCAGGTTTTTCACCCAAAGATTAGCATCCCACATCATATTCCTGAAAAAAATAGTTAGTTGGCTTTCCTCTGGAACCAATGTACAGGTGGGTATTCTGTGTTTGTGTGCACATTGGTAACATCTGAACTCATTTCCAGCCAAATCCAAAAAAAAGCTGGAAGAATGTCCATTTAACAAAGGTAACAGTCAAACAGAGGAGGAACTGTACAAATGCCTAAACTCAGGAGAGATGCTCTTTGAGTTTCCTTGCCTTAGACCCCAGAGAATTCCTACAGACAAATGCTCACGTCTGTTCATGCAGCTTCCCTGTTCTTCTCCTCCCATCTGTATGTCACTTGGAAAAGTCAGAATAAAGAAAAGCATTGAAAGCATTAAGTCCATAAGCAGCTAGGCTTTGGCAATTTCCCTGCTCACAAATATACTTGATTTATTCCATAGAAAATAAAAGAAAAACCAAACTGGGAGCACAGGCCAGCACTCAGAGACCACAGCCTGGTGAGGAGGGAGGGAAGGGGCAGAAGGGCAGCTGTGACATTCACGTGGCACAGCGGCACATCAACTCTTGCAGAGAGACAGAGGTGTTTGAGGGTCAAGGTTTTTCTTTAATTCTAGAGGAACAAATGCCTCACCTCCCCTTCTGCAGACAGTACTGTCTGCAGGCAGTTTTTAGATGGACCACGAGAATGTCATCAAGCTAATGCTCTTCCTCCTGTTTGGCCTTTGCCTTCGTGTCTGCCATTAGAAATGGTATTTGGTTTGATTATGGAGTAAGACAGGCTCTTAAAAATGTCAGTGTGCTGCCCCAGCCCTCTGACAGTCCTGCTAAATCATCTGGATTTAGTAAGTTCAGCGATTTAATATCTAGAAGGATAAATGTTGTTGGACTGAACTAGCACCCAGCTTAAAAGCAAAGTTGCCCAAACTCTTGAGCATCAGGATTAGTTCTGGAAACATGAGGTTTTTATTAAAGACATGCAACTCTACCTGTTTTTAGGTTATCTGAAGAACAGATTAAGCTAGTTTCCCTAGAAGCGTCCCAACTGTTAGATACACATGCATGCAAAAAACACACTTCTGTTCATAGTTGCAAATAATTTGCATTTCCCCCTCCTCCTGCAGGTGTCACAGCAAGGCAGAAGGTATAAGAGAGACCAAGTGAACCACTCTCATGTCCCTGGAGCACTACCAGTTTGTCAGAAACCAGGTTCTGCATCGACGAAATGCCACCGTGGACACCTTCTGCCCCACATAGATGCACCACTTCTCCTCCTGCAGCCTTTCTCTCCCCTCCTGAGGACCTAAAGAGCCTCCCCAGAGACTTTGGACCCCTCAGCCCATGCCTTACACCAGGCACCTGGGAAATGGGGTACAGTTCTGCACATGGCAGCAGCGAAAGGGTCAGACCTGTCATCCACCAGCGTGGAAGCTGAGTCTTTCAACCTGCTCTTAGGCCAAACTCCTCTTGAAATGACAGCTGAGTGTGGCCTAAGAATGGACTGCAGTGTTTAGCCCTCAGAGAAACGTTAAAAATAGCAGTGCCTGAACGAAATTAAGGGTATAAATTAAGCAGTGGCTGTACCACCACAGGTGGAAGTGTGTTAACTCCCTCTTCTCATCACCCACTGACGATTTGTATTGGATCAGGTCCAAGACCCAGATCAGACAAATGTATTTTTACTCTCAATCATTTAAAGCAAGGGGAATCAGTTACAGGGAGGGGGGAAAAAAAAAGTAAAATAAAAAAAGAGATATTTTAGTAGGCATATGGCCATATAAACAGTGTGTGGTTCCTACATAATGCTTATGTGCAATTAAGTTGAAGCACGTCAGTAGTCTTAAGTAGTCTCGTCACACACACTGAAGTGTACATCAGCTTTTGGAGAACCTGGGCCCTTGTTTCTCTTATTAAGGCAACAGGAAGAGGTTTTCCAGAGTGCTCTGCCGGACACAGTTTCAGCTTATCCTTTAGTAAATCTCTGGGTTTGACTTCTGTTGTCAGCTGCTTGCACTCAAGAGTCTACGTCCAAGCTGCAGAACGTTTTGAGTCATGTTACTTTGGCTTTAAAACTGGGACTGTGCAGTATTGTGTTTTCAAAATACAGAGCTTTATTTCTCAAGTTTTGTAATAACACTGTATCATAGTTTTGTACATATCTGCCCATTTTAAAAGATCTATGTTTGTTGAATCTATGGTGTGATGCTGTGCTGAAACATGAATCAAGTGGAAGAGCTCGGTACATTTCAGAACTGTTCTTTTATATTGCAACTCACTGTGGCTAGACTAATGTGCAGGCTGAAGCTGATTTTGCTTTGCTTAATAGGACTTGTAATGTCCTTGTAACACTGGAAATTTAGAAATGAAAACAAGAATTAAATAACTGATTTGCTTTAACCAAAGCATCGCTATGAGCATATTGAGAATTGGTCAACAAAAGCAGAGATGAGTTGAGAGCAGACACGTGGGCAGATTGAGTGCAGGAGACCCTGCAGAGCAGCACAGCCTAATTGCAGCAGAAAGCTCATTCCTGCTGGCAGAACCATGTCACTCTCTCCAGGTTTGACTTGCAGGACTGTCTCCATCACATTTACAGGTTTTCCCTTTTCTCCCCTCTTTTCCAGTCTCAGAGCACATCACCCAAGCATCATCTTTTTGCTCTTCAGTCTAGCTCCTCTGCTCTCAGACTAGACCCCAGGCTACAAAAACCTGAGTATGAGATGCATTCTCCCAGCAGCTTTGCAACCTCCAGGTTTCCAGCAAGAGCCTGCAGCCCAGGCTGGCAGTGCACAGCCAGCTTCCTCCTCACCACCCCCCTGGCTTATCAACAGGAACAACATCATTTGGAGATGCAGGACTGGGGAAAAAAACAGGTTTTTTGTGTAACAAACAGGTTTTTTAGTCTGTGTAACAACACAGGTGTTCTGTGTTACCTAGGGAACCTTGCCTGCTCATGACCCACTGGCTGCTTGCTTCAGATGCTGCAGCATGTGTCCACTTCTCCACCTGGGTCTTTCAGCTTTCCCCATTTCCACCCAGAGAGAGCAGCTCATTTCCACAGAGAGAGTTTTTTGGTTTTTTTTTTTTTTTTTTTTCTCTGTGTTCTTACCTTGGCCTTCAAAGAGAGTGTTTGGCATTATCTTCTCACTGCCTTTAAGAGTTTTCAGAGAAATGGGTAATTTTGAGCCACTGGAGGCTCTTTGTTCAACAGTCATCTGTGAAAACTATATTGTCTATTCAGTCACATCCCAATAAGCAGACTCAAGCACAGCATTTATAATTTATTACTCCAGAGCAGCTCTGCTTCCATTACAGTGGTTATTTAAGAAGAGCAGGGAAACAGAATCAGAGCAGGTCAAAGACTGATGCTGAACTGGGATGTGCAGTTTTACTCCATTTGTGAGATTGAAATAAAGCTTATAAAATCCTGAAGAATTTTCAGTGGCTGCAAGGCCAAACTAATTGCCAGTAAAAGAAAAATCACTCATAGCTACTTGAACAAGTCTCTGTGTTTGGATCTCAAAAAAGAATTCTTGTGGTATATTACAGCAACTGCACATGGACTCCAGTATGTAAACCAGGCTGTGGTCACCACAAGTTTCTTGCTGCCAAATAAATGCATATTCCTTAATTAAGCATTGGCTATGTGATAAAAGTATGAGAGAAATCAGCAGAAATCTTTTTCAAGTACTTTACATCAAAAATCAGATATGTTTAATGAGATGGATTTCCAGTGTTAGCTTTTGGGGACTTTTGGTTGGCTGTTTGGTGTTTTTTTTTATTTCAATACTTGATGAGTTTCCTTTTTCAAGTGGGGATGGAGAAGACCTGTGATTCACAAGAATTTGTACATCTAAGTCCTGTATTTCCCACACAGGATATAATACACCTAAGCATGTAGTTCTTCTATATACTTAGTAATAATTACCAATTGTTTTGCTCTTCTGTCAGCTCACTCAGTGCTCTCAGGTGGATTCCATCCGTCCACATAGACTTGTGAGTGTCTAAGTGGCACAGCAGGTCACTAACTACTTACTCCTGGATTTCAGGGGGTCTGTTCTGCTCTCTGTCCCTGTCTGCCTGATTGCCCTCATAATAACCAGTCTTATTGTTAAATAAGACCGAGGCAAAGAAGGCATTGAGTACTTCAGTCTTTTCCTCATCCATGGTGACAGTGTTCCCCTGCACATCTGATAAAGGATGGAGGTTTTCCTTGGCCCTCTCTTGTTGCTGATGTATTTATAAAAACACTTTTTTATTATTTTTTGCAGCAGTAGCCAGACTGAGTTCTAGCTGAGCTTTCACCTTTCTAATTTTCTCTTTACTTGATGTCACCATCTCTGTAAGTGTTCAAGAAAGGACTCAGCGTGACACTTACTTAGTGCTATGGTTTAGTTGACACGGTAGTGTTCAGTCAAAGGGTGGACTCAATGATCTTGGAAGTCTTCTCCAACCTTTATGATTCTATGAAACAAAAGAGGCATATAAATGGAGCTATATGTACTTCAGGAGCACCACCACAGCCTTGCACTGTACTTAGAGCGTGGCTGAAACCTCAAAGCTATGCCAGTATCTTTTGGGTTGAGTGTACCATTTAGTCCTCTCCTTCATTCTGTAGAGCAGAGGGGGCTGAGAAACACCTTCTGTTCCTGTTAGAAAGAGAGAAGATAAATTTAAATAAAAGAAAAATGCGTAAGTTTCATCAAAATTAACCAGTTTTCATTCTGTCTAAACATGAAGCCTGGATCTGTGGCTTCATATTTCTGGTACATAGGGGTCAACCAAGATACTAATTTGCCAACGCTGAACGTTAGCATAGTGCAAATGCTGCTTGCTCTGTCTGTGTGGTGATAGTCATGGCCATGAAATATGGGTGACCATGTTAGTTATGGGATTATGTCCACATAATGTATCTGAAAGGAAATACGGCAATGAAAGAGCTCCATCACAAACCACATTTTGTTTGGTCACCTCACAGCTAAGCTGTGGGCAGGATGTGATAAACAGCTTTCCCGGGAAGAAAAGTGTTAACAGAGGGTTAAAAATGGGGCAGAGATAGTGACAGGACCTCTCTAGGTGTTCACAATTACTGCATAGTGACAATCTTGCAAAATAACCACATGATTTGCAAGGTTTGCAATGGAAATTAGGTCCATAGTACAGCAAAAGGTCTCCAACTCCTTAGTTCAGAGCAGGCCTTAAATACCAATGGAGAATTTGATCACTGGAAGTTAATCAACATATTCAGCACTGTAAGTAACTCACCCCTTCATCCATGCTATGCTGGCACTTAATTCACATTAGGGACTCTCTAATGCTCTCTTTGGTGCAGCATAAACAGCTCCTGCAAGAACTGTGTGTGACAATTCATACAGAGCCAGGTGTCGGTAGGAATTAGCAGGAGCCCTGCACTTCCTTAATGGACTTTAAGCAGGCTCAGCTTGCATTACTTAAAGTCAGAAGACAAGAATCACTCTGTGGCAGTCAGCTCCTATCAAGTCAGTTTAGATATGTGCCCAGCGTGTCAAAGGAGGGGGTTTTTTTTCTAGGATCAGCAGTCTTCACTGATGACACCTACATTACAGTTATGGTTGATTTGCCCTGCTCTGGGCATGCAGAACTTGATGTGCTTGTTTAGTACTTATGCAGCTTCATACAGCATAATCTGCTATGAGTTTACTCATGAATTGGTGACAATAATTACCAAATCCATCACTCAGAGTAGATGGAGAAAGTGAGAGGAGAAGCAGAGGCAGCACATGCAAAAAGGGTAATCGGTCCTGTGATCCTTTGAAAACCACAACTCAATTTTGTAACCTAAATGAAACCCTCAATAGCACACAAAGGAGTGATCCTTTGAGACCAACAGATTGTTCTATACATTTTATCATGCTTTTTAATCTCCATTCTTTAAGGTTTTAACAGCTCAATTAGAAAAAAACATAGTGGTGATGACAGTCCTCTGAAGGGGAGCTCAGACAAGACCATTTCCAGGGTCCCTTCCAAACACCTTTTCTATGATTCTCTGTTCAGGAAGAAGTAGAGACAAAAGATGCAGACAAGATAAGAATAATACAAGTCCAGAAGCCCTTTCAGGTCTGTATGCTAATCCTCTTTGGTGAAGCAGTGTCATACACAGAAGAATAAGCCCAAGGAGTAGGGACCACATTCACCATATCAGCAGTCTACAAACCCAGCCTGAATCACAGACAAATGATTTTTTTTTCTAAAATATCTCTTTAATTGAAGAGACCCCAGGGAGAACAGAACAGAAGGGCGTTTTCTCCCTCCAAGTATTTTCAACTGCTTTATTTTGATTTTAGAAGCCTAGAGGGCAGAGGAGAGACCCTGACCCCTACAGGGCGTGTTCTGTGGCACATACAGCTGCCTGCAGAGGCCTGAGTGCAAACCACAGCACAACTGCACGTCGATCAAATGGCAGCACCATGGTAATCTCTTCCAAACCATGACCTATCTCAAACCTAGCAAATATCTAGAGATTGAAGTTGTTATATCCTGTCCCTAATACCTTCATCTATACAAGCCCAAACTGAAGTAACTGTTGAAATTCCATTTTGAAGGCTTTATCCCTAGGATCTATGAACAGACCCTACAACACAGCTTCTCCCAGCCTCCTACCTGTCACAGTCCATCCCCATACTTCACATACACCTTCACATGGTTCCTTGGTTGAACTGCCTCATTCTTCTGCTGCAGGGCACGGAGACCACAGCAAAGGGGTCTTAGCAGCACTGTCCCCCACATCTGCCACCCACAGCTGCTGTTGCTGGACCAGGCTCCACCTGCCGCAGATACCAAGGCTCTTGCCATCCCAGCAGCTGCCAAAAAGTGGAGCCAATTGCCTTAGAGGGCTTTTCCACTAACTCCCATCACTAGGACTGAGTCCACAGGCATTGATCACACAGACTTCACAGCCATCCTCCAGCCAGCAGCAGGGGCAGTCAGAGTGAGAAGTGAGTGCTTTCACTGTTTCCAACCGCTACCATTTTTTTGATATGAGAAAATGAAAGTATCTGGATCTTAGTAAGTGAGAGGTCGATTGCAAAGACTAAACAGGTTTTTGACAGCCAAAGCGCTCTTCAAAGTGCATGAAATGCTGTGAACTTGGGCTATTGAGATCACTCATTTTCTGCCACTGGCTTCCTAAGAGGCTGTGGGCAAACCATTTTCCTGTGCCTTGGTTTCCACATCTGTGAAATGGGGGCAGTGGCTTCCTTTGAAACACTTTGACAACTGTTGATGTAAAATACCATGAAAGAAATATTGTTAGCTATAAGCAAAAAAAAAAAAAACAAACAAAATTCTGTTCTTTTATTTTCTGGCATCATAACACATGTTTGTAGCCATATTAGAGTCAAAACAAAAGGAAGAGGGAAACTTTCAAGGAATTATTGTTCTCCTAAGGCCTCTCTGAACCCAGGTTGTAGAAGGACCGTGGAAACTCCTAGGAACATATTTCAAAGGAAGACAGAGGACCTTACAGCAAGAAGATTGCTTGTGCAAGAAATGATTAAGATCTTCAATTTCTTCTACTTCTTATCTTTATCCTTGTAAGAATCATAATCATCAAGAATAAATTACACCTGAAAAGTCAACAGTGAGGAACATCACACTGGGAGCATCTCAATGCAAGCCAATCCCTGAATCCAAACTACAGCAAGTGGAGCCCACTGGGAGGTAACAACAGCTTTGTACTAGTTAGGGACATGTTTCTGCACAACCAAGTAACTAACCCTCTCCCCAGCTGGGTTATACATCCTGTCATTTACCTCCAGCCACTTGGTAAGCAGTACATCTTCATATCTTCAAAAATATCTGTATTGCAGACATCAACTCTGTGCTTACGCTTTTGATGGTTACCTTGAAAGCGTATGGGGCACAGTTTCTAAATAAGGACTTCCCCCTCAAAAAAACCCCATTAAGTATTAAGAGCACACAAGGAGAAATATCAGGTCTTCTGGAGCATTCACTGAAATACCCGTTTCCAGTATAATAATGACCAATAAATGAAATTCCAATTAAAAAAACCAAGATTTAAAAAGCTAATATAGCTCCTTATCAGCCTGCCAGCAACAAAAGAAATGAAAAACTGAGAGTTCTTATGTGACCCAAGACAGAGAGGTAAGATAGTTTTTGGATCTGACTTAAAATTCTAAACTCTGTGCCATCAAAATACAGCTTCTCTTTCTAGGCTAATGAGAAGCGTGCCTATTTTTAGCATGTCAGTAAGCAGATGGAAATGAAAGCCTGTATTGTGCTGGTCCCCGAACATCAGCAGCTTTCCAATAAAACAAAAGGTGCAGTAGCAGAGCACTGAAAACAGCTTCACAGTTAATTGCAAGTTAATTGATTCAACTGGATCATCAGAATTGGGCTGGTGTATTCAGTCAACCTCTGTTCCCTGCCCTGCCTGAATGTTTCACTTACTGAGCCTTTGGAGCTTTCCCCAGCATGATACTCCTTGTCTGGTTGCGTGGAGATGTGTGTGTTTATGTATGTATTCACCAGAAGGGAGGGTTTGCACTTTCTGAGGAGAAATGTCACGCAGAGAATTCTTTTTAAAATATACCCACAAGCTCATTTGAAAAGTATCAGCAATGTAAGTTACAGCTGCCTTGAAGTTATACCAAAGCTTTAATCTTCCTAAGAGCATGGATTTCTCTACGCAGTCTCCAAAGTATAATCTTTGGAGATACGTTATTATAAGCCTATTTATCATTCAAAGCATATTAGCTGTTTCCTGTGTAGTACTACTTGTTAGTAGGATTTTTAAAAATAAGACTTTTCTTGACACAAACCCTGTAGCAATTTAGATGAGCACTCTGATTAAAAAAAAAAAAAAGCTTCCTAATTAATAATCTTACTGATTCTCCCAATAGCTTAATTAAAATAAACAAGCAGCAAAATTTTAACATGAGCATTTCTAATAAGATTTTTTTTAACAGCTCATTTTACTACTAATATTTCTAGCAGAGAGTGGTTTATTTCTCATTAAGCTTTCTTATTTCTCATTAGGCTTTCTCATAGGGCTGAGTCCCTCACTTGTCCTGTTAGGGTAATTACAGACATCTGTACAAGTTTACCACAAAGATTGTGAAGTCCTAAAGGGGATACATTAAGTTGTTTACATAAATTAAATGTAAGCCTGTCTTACCTTTGGGAAAGTGTTAGTGCTTATTTGTGCAAAAAAAAATTATGGAAACCAACAACAAATTAATCCAAGTAAACTGCAAACACATTTAATATTAATTTTCTATTATAGGCCTTTGACTTAGTTATTTTAACTGGTACCATTTAGCATGTAAATCAAGTGCTATTTTCTAGTTGATTTAACACTGAAAGTTTTTTATGTAAGCCATTCTTACTAAATTAAGACTGAAAACAAAAATCAAAAGTTTTATTTCTTTTTTTTGCATTAAAGCCACTGGTTTACAGTTTTACTAAGGCTGTTGTAAGAGCTGGGGACTATAATCAGTATGAACTACTAGGTTTCAAAGACACTGTTCCAAATTATAGATGTTTTGCTGGTATGCTATTGACTAGAGATGCATGAATTCTTAGTTTTAATGCAGCTCCCTTACAGAGTTTTGTGCAAATCACTGTCTAAATCTCTGTAAATCACTGCCTAAAATTGCTGTGTCAGGAGGAAAACGGTCACTCAAAAGCATTAATTTAGCCCTTTTGGAACATAAACGTGGTGTGTATACCAAATAAATCTCTGATCCTGCACTGAAAATGAAAGTCCCTATCTAGTCAACTCTGTTAAAGCTGCCGATGCCACTAATGTGTTTTGTTAAAGACAGGGATGGCAGGGGCTTTATTTCTGCTTACATACAGTCCCTAAAAAAGCTGCACCTACTGTGTCATTATTTCTGGAGCATTGGTGGTTGCTCATTGCTCCCCTTTTACCACATGGGGTTTCTGCTGCTGTTGATGGCCATTGCTGCAGAGGTTATAAAGAGAGACATCACACAGCACCTCCAGCTACTGAGATTTAGTGTCCCAGGACGCTGCTCATCCTCAAGAAATGCAATTATTTGCAAAAGAAAGGTTCACGCAGTCAAGCAAACAAAACCAAGTCCTGAGCCAGCAAGTGCTCTACTAACTTCAATAGGTCTGTCTCCAAGTATAAAACTGGGCTTACACACAAGCTGGGGACTTTTGCATAGCCTTTTACAAAAGGCTCTGAGAGAAACTGTGTAGGCAAATACTTGAGAAGCTCAAGGCAAATATAAAGATTTGCTCTAGAAGAAAATTTGAAGGGCAAAACAAGACCATCTTACTCAATTGTTACCAGTCACCTTCACGTGAGGCCACAGATACCTAAGCAGCTCAGCCTGAGTCCTCCTCCTCAGCTGTACCTTGTTTAATTTATTAGGCTATTTTGAAGGTTTCTATTAGTATCCCCACCCTTTTGCACTCAAGGCTAAGTTGTGGCAACATGGTTTCTCAGGAATAAGTGACTCTGTCCCTGCTGTTTGAGATGTCCCTTCTGTAGACCAACTGTAGCAGAGGCATCCATTTACCCCCTTGCAAGAAAAATCCCACTGAATGGCTGAGCAGCAAGGAGGAAAAAACAACCAGGTAGAGATTTACTCTGCTGATACCATTTTCTCTTCTCTTTTTTTTTTTAATGTGTCACAGGAAGGTAGAAGGACCAGGAGAAGTCAAAAAGGAGCCTTGTGGCCAGCAATACTGCTTTGCTCCTGACTTGCACAGCTGAAACAATGAGGAAATGTCACTTGGAAATATTCGTGTTGTTTACCTTAATAGGAAGGTCACTGTTATTTCTGTGTCTCTGTGGGAGTTAGCAGTAGCCAGCAGTTTTGCTAATCCATGCACCTCCTTGTTGTCTTATAGAGCAGGAAAATGGGACCGGGGCAAGCCATGGAGAGCCTGCTATCAAGCATGCAGAGCCCAAAACACTGCAAACCAGTGTCTAGAAGATCTGCTCAAAAGGTGGACAGGTGCACTGAGGTTGATACAGACTTGGAAAAGGAGAACTCCAGTGCAGACCTGAGCCTTTCTTCAACTACTGGCCTTTCTGGAAAATCACAGCAACGCCCAGGGAACGTGTCACCTTCCCAGAAAGGGGTTTCGTTTTCGTCGTCGTCCTCCCAAGGACAGTCTGTCATGCCAGCCGTGCTACCACAGCTGCCAGCCCCTCCACCTCTACCTCCTGGGCACAGGGTGCCTCTTCCACCCCCATCTGTGCCTGGCACAAACACCCGGTCGCTCCCACCTTCCCAGCCATGCAGCAATCCTGGGTGCAATCGCCTTACTCGTGGATGTGGGGGGCAGCCCCCACCTCAGAAGACACCGACTCTGAGGATGAAGGTGTTCCACTGGCAGAAGCTCCCCTCTGACGTGGTGAGACGTACGTGCTTGTTTGTAACGCGGGGCTGATCAGTTCATGTGCTTTGCACCCGAAGGAAAACACTGATGCTGGGGGGCTGAGCCTTGGCTCATTAAGTCAGGTCACACAGGTGGTCCCGTTGCTTGCTCTCAGTCCTGCAGAAAGTTACCAGTCAGAAAGCTGGGCCTTTGCCAACAAATGGAGGAAATAGTTTTAGAAAAAGCTCTGAACTGAGGCTCTGTGGCTGCTAAAATTATATTCTCTTAACCTCTCAATCTCGGTTTGCTGCTTATTAAAAGGCAGTTGTGAGTCTGCACTGATTAAGGTTTGTAAAATGCTCTGAGTGTGTCGAGTGGAAAGATTCTTTGAACAGTTGTGCTCCAGGGTTCTTCCTAATGAACTCCTGGCATATCACCAGTGAGTAAACTCTCAGCTGAGGCTTTTGCTTTCCTTATTTATTTTTTTAACTTGCACAGCCAGAAGATGCATTAGCCAAGATCTGGGGCTGAAAATTCTTGTCAGTAGGGCCTGGAGAACATGTACCCTCAGCGTAGCTCCCAACTTCGTTTCATACTGACCACAGCCATGTGGTTTGTGGAGGATTTCCCACACAATAACACTAAGGACTGTGCTTACCTTGTGTTCTGCCAAAGGGGCTTGCAAGTCCTGTTCAACTTCCAGCAGTGAGACCGGGAACCTATTTCCATTTTTGCTGTGGCTTTTAATACTCAGTTCACGCAACACAGATCTCAGTTATTCTCCCTTGCTTATCACCAAGACAGGGGGACATCAAGGGTAAGAACTTGCTTCTGTGATAAAATACATAAACATAGATACAAAAAATCCTGTTCGAGCCAGAGTCTGTTTTCTTGGGCAGAGATACAAGTTGAGATTCATCCCCAGTGTACTCAGTGTCACTGTTGCAATCTTTCGAAAAGAAGAAGGAGGTGAGATCCTTTCTGAAAGGTGCCGGTATTGTGCACAAGTTCATGTTTTGAAGTTCTGTGTGTTATTTGGATGGCTCCTGATGATTCTGGTATTAATGTTGGGCTTGGGAGTCCTTATCTCTTGCAAAAAGAGACATTTACCTAATGGGGCTCAGCCTCCCCTGTTTGGGTTCCACAATTCTGCAACATGTAGCCAGTCAGGATTCAAAAACAATTTGGAGCAGCCCATTAAGTTCATCTGCTGCCTTCAGTTCAGCGAATCTAATGTGGAATCAGTTTTCCAGGTTTAATTAGCCTTCAAACCTTCGGGATGCTCTCTGTGGGAGCTGTCATTCTTAAATAATTAACATTTGTCCAGGACTAATGAGCATCATATTTCATTCATCCTCTAAAGTGTTTTCCCTTTCAGAAATCAGAGTGCCTTGGAAGTGCTCCTCAGTCTCTGTGGTCCATGGATGTGTTCCATCTTGAGGTGTTATTCTCTTCCAGAAAGCCGCTCCATGTGGGCTGTGATGCCAAGCAGCAGCAAGGAGCTTCTGGAGCCTGACTATGCAAGCTTGGAGCTTCTTTTCTCTGTCCCACCAAGCACACCTCAGGAGAAAATGGGGTCAAAAACAAACAAAGCAAAGGAGGTACTTGGTCTGCTCATTTTTTGTAAAGCCTGGCAAAATTCTTGGAATTGAAAAGCTTATTCTCTCTCTATTGTTGCCAATCATTTATAATAAGAAAGTTTGAAACATTTTGAAGTCCATTACCTGAGGTTGCCTTAAAAAAAAAATAAACAAATAAATAAAGCACAGGAGATGTTTAGAATTAAACATGTCAAAGTAACTGCTGAGACAGGTCTTCATCTGAGAGGGGGAGGACATGGGAATTTCAGTATTAATTCTTATAATAAGAATATTCTAAACAAATCAATTTCCTTCTCCATGCCTTTGTCTCTTTCTAAAATAGATCTCATTGCCTGTATTCTAAATTGCTTGGGACTTGATTAGTGAAGGTTGATGATAATGTTATTACAGAGAAGAATGAATCCCGCTCAATAAACAAACAAAAGCTCTAAAAAAAAATCTGTTAAAGTCCAGATAAATGTATTTCTAGCTGACTGATTTTTTTTTTTTCTTTTCACAGGTCACGTTCATAGGTCCAAGAAAAAGCCTCCTTCTGAGTATACTTCTGAAGCAATTTAAGTGGTAAGATTTGGAGAATAACACCTGAATTACTGATTTGAATATGTCTATGTGTTTATTCAGACCTTAAATGAAATTGATTTGGCAGATATACTTTACAACTACTATCTTTCTCTATCAAGGAGTCAACTTATTTTTCCCCTTTTTTTAACATAATGAGATGTGGCAGTCTCTTTCCAGACAATTAATACCATGTCTCAAACTGGAATTAATTCTAAAATAGACCCACTAATTCCTAAAGAGACAATATTGAAAAATAACAGCCCAATCATGTGGAAACATATTTTTCTTTGGTATTATTGACATAAATATCAAGTCCTGGCAGGAACTGTTAGAGAAGATTATTGAATGGAAGTTTCTAGTTAGTTAATTGCTTTTAAAGAGACATCTCCAGTGGTTCAGATCCAAAGTCATATATAGTTTTTATTTGCAATTTTCCTATAAATAGGAAACAGTTTGTATAATTAAACAAATGGAAATTTACAAAGTCACAGTCCTCACAGGGAGGTGGGGGATGGGGAAGGAAAGGAATCTCCACTAGTTCTTGGGAAAATGTCTTTACTCTTAGATTCCCTGAAGCTACTGCAGGATGAAGATAGATGTTCTGCTCTCTCCCTGCCCTTTGTGTCATGGCCCTTGTTGAAAGGGCTTCAAGCAGAAACTCAGCCTAGGAGTTCCTTTGCATTAAGAATAAATCAAAATCAGTGAGAGGAATTTTTTTTTTAAATCATTATTATTCTTTTTCCATTACAAACTGCTTCTCAGTGGGGGAGAACTGTGCACAGCCTAATCCAGATGCTATTTCCTCTCTTCATGATTCCCTGGGCAGTGTTTGAGCTCTCCTGGGAGCAGCTGGTGACCGTGGGATCAAAGAGCTGGGCCCTGCTTGCAGTCATGAGGGAGGAGGCTGCTCTGCAGCCCAGTGCTGTCTCTGTTAGCACTGGTGGCTGCAGGGAGCTCAGACCTCCAGAGCCCAAACCACAGCAGTCTGGAACCATTTCAAACACATGTTGCTTGCCAATGTTGCTAGCAAGGATTTGGGATAAAACTTCTGGGAGCCATTGGTCTTATCCTTGTCTTTGCTGCAAGCAGTGGGGGAATTCAAATGTAAAGCTCTTCTCAGTGGCACTGGACACCCACAGTAAAAGGAGAGCTTTGGGGGTTCATTGTGTAAAGATGAACAAAGCCTGGAATGCACACCTAAATTACAAGGAATATTGCTTCAGGCTTAAAAAAAAAATCCTTTGCATTTTCATACCTCCACCGTGCTTTTGACAACTAAGAACCAAACTGTAATGGGAGGCAAGCATGAATTACTTCACCTACTCCTGCAGTGCTAGCTGAGAGACTGGGATCTCAGGTTATTAACCCTATTGCTCCACAGCACTTCTCTCTTTCCTGCAGCTCCAATGAAGAGATTGTTGCCATGATTCAGAAAGGGGATAGATCCAAGTTGGATGCTGAGATACTGAAGCAGCTACTTAAACTGCTGCCTGAAGACCAGGAGGTATCAATAATGTGTCATTCTGATGGAGTTCAGTGTGTTGTGTGGTCAGCTTCAAACATTTTGCACTGCTAAAGCAAGCAGCTATGACTAGATCCCACATCCTCCTGCCCCATCTTGGTCCATGACATTCCAAGGCAGGGCAGTGGGAAGTCCACCCCAGCAACAGTTTGGCCTCTTTACACAGAGTTTGGGCAAGAGCACATTAGGAGACTGAACACAGGTGTAGATCAAGGGCTGTTCTCTGTCCCATAGTTTTGATTAGGTGGATGAAGCATGTTAGTATTTGTGGACTTAGGTGAATAGAGAAACTTTCAGAGAACATTTCAATGAGGAGGAAGGAACAGGATCCATTCCTTAAAGGGGTTTCTGCGTGTCTATGCACTATAACTTGCTGAATCCCAGCCTACAGATTAGGAATTCATCCTAGGAGATTCTGTACAAATGCAAAAGGTCTTGCAGTCAAAACAAAACCTATATGTTTACCCTTGAAAACCAGTTCACATGTAGAATTTATTGTCCATCTGCCTCACTCCCATTGCCTCTGCAAGTTCAGAGAAGCCGGTTTCATGGCTCTAAAAAGCAACAGGCACCATGAATATATGTGTGGTTATTTTACTCCTTTATTCCCTGTTAGATAAAATATTTGTGTGGTTATTTTACTCTCTTATTCCCTGTTAGATAAGGAGCCTGAAAACTTGCAAAGAAGAAAAATCACAATTAGCAAATGCAGATCAGTTCTATCTCCATCTTTTGGAAGTTCCCGGGTAAGCAAAGTTTTGCTTATCTTCAACCCTTGAGTGTTGTTCTTATAAGATTCATCCACAAGAATTAAGGTCTCTGCTTCCTGTGCTAGAGAGATGTTCCTAATATTTAGCCTTCAGCATAAATCATCTGACTGCTATTTGTGGAGCTGGCTTGAGAAATTTTTCCTTCACAGAGGCCAAAGAGACTTTCAGGCACCTTCGGCAAACTACGGTTAAAATAACCTTGCCATGAAAAACCTCTTGACTGTTGAACAGCTACTCCTGTGTGGTGTGAAGTTGCAGACTGAATCCTGTCACCAGGCTGCTGATTCACTCCACCCCTGGGCAACAGATTCCAGTTTACCAAAGAGAGCCCACAAACCCCTGAGTGAATCACAGCAGTGCCTGTGCTTCCACCACCTCCCTTGTTTTTACCAAGTCAAATGAGGTGCACGCAGAGAAAACCTTTTGCTGTTAATAAAAACACGGTGACATGTCATAATTAATGGCAATATCCTTCCATCAATCTGATCAGTTGCCATGCCACAACCAGAGACACGTTTTTGAAAAGGCGGTGGTGAAAATGTGGCTTTTCATTTTCTCAAACTTCTAGTTAGCTTCAAAAGTACTTTAGAAAATGTTTTCATGGCTCTTAAACAATATTAATCCATGGCAAGGCATGAATGTCACTGCCAAAACATTTCAAATTTCTGTTTGTGAAGTTAAAAGGAGGAACTAAAATCCTGGCTAGTGCTGCCCAGAAATTGTAAAAAATTATGGCCTCATTATGCAAGGTAGTCACTGCCAGATGTCACTCCAGCATTGCTTTCTGAAAGAGGAGATGATAATTGTTTCTAGGAGATCTTTGGAAATATCTGTGTTTGATTTATTTATAAGCTGGTTCTCATGTCAGAGCATTAAAGAGAACGTAAGAATGCTGGTACCGTGCTTTGCCTAAAATGGGTGATACTCTTGCTGAACATGACTCAATTAATCAGACCTGTTGGGTTTTGTTCTTTGTGATGTTTGCTGTGGTTTTTTTCCACTGATCCCTTCTAGTTACCAATTGCGGATTGAATGCATGCTGATTTGTGAGGAAACAAAAATTCTGATGGAGTGTCTGTGGCCCAAAGCACAAGCCATCAAGACAGCCTGTGAAAGTGAGTACATCAGTGCTGCACCAGAGCCCAGGCTCAGCCACTTTCTTCTGCTTGATTAGCAGCAGTGGTAGCATATGCTATAATCTAATCGAAATTAACCTTTTAATTGCTGAATGTGTAGCAAACATAAAAATGATTCTGTAGATTCCCCCTCCTGGAATTCATTCTGCAGAACTGTAGTTTGTGCTGTTCTGCTCTGAAGTGGAGCTTCTGTTGGCAAGAATAATATAAACCTCTCTGTTGTCAGTGGTTCTGCAGAGAAGAAGAAAATTTCCTTAATCATAGGATGGTTTGGATTGGAAAGGTCCTTCCTGGCCTTGAACACTTTCAGGGATCACAGAATCACAGAATTATATAGGCTGGAAAAGACCTCTAAGATCGTCAACCTTTGACCCATCACCACCTTGTCAATTAGATCTTAGCACTAAGTGCCACATTCAGTCATTTCTTTAACACCTCCAGGAAAGGTGACTCCACCTCCCTGGGCAGTCCATTCCAAAGCTTAACAACCCTTTCTGTGGAGAAATTCCCCCTGATATCCAACCTGAACCTCCCCTGGAGAAGCTGGAGGCTACGTCCTCTCATCCTGTCACTTGTTGCCTGGGAGAAAAGGCTGACCCCTACTTTGCTACAACCTCTTTTCAGGTAGTTGTAGAGCATGATAAAGTCTCCTCGAGACAGAGATGTCAGTGCCAGGGACTGTTTAAATACAGGTTAAATTTTTGTGTGCCGTGGAGATTTTTGTCCATAACAATAAATCAGTTCCAGTTTTTCCTGAAGTGCGCACAGGTTGAGGTCCAGCTCAGCTCTGCAGTGGAGCAGAGAACCATGACATACCAGAATTTGGTTTGGCGGCCAAAAAGGACATCCCAGATGATGTTCACCAATGTTTCAGGAGACCTTTTCACACAAAATTAGCCTTAGTTTTAAGTTGCCTCATTCTTGAAGGTGCTCTTGGATTCCAGCTTCAGTTCAATGGTTTTAGAGAATGGTTGATCTCCTCTTGGACATTTAAATTGCACAACTTTTATGTTTGCACATAAAACTTGGCCATACCTGTTTGTCTGATGTCAGTGCTGTGGTTGCTGTTCGCTGGGGTGCAACCTACAGCTCTCTGCAGTCCTCCTCTGTCATCCCCATCCCTCCTCCATCCCATTGTGTGGGTCAGCATTTCTTTTCTGGTTCTACCAAAAACTTTATTCTTCCCCCAGATTCTCCTGCTAAAATACACAACTTCTGGTTATTGTTCTCACTAATGATGATAACAAGGCAAAAAGCCCTTTTCTCTTCTTAACCTAAAATAATATGTGCTGGGAATGGGGACTATAGACTTCCACAGTTTTATACACTTTCTCATATGTGGTTCTCCCTCATAAAGGATTGCAGGGTTGACACACCTGTACTCCAAACTTAGTGTGGAAACTAGTTTTCTATCTACTTGTAAAGAAGAGATCACAATAGAAACTTACTCATTCTACTTCCATTCAGCTGATTTATTTCTGTACTGGTATTTTTCCAAATCCATAACAATAGCTTGACATAATCCTGGATGAAAATTCTGTTACCATCACTGTCAAACCTAAGGAAAATCCTATTTCAGATAATTTAATTTAATTTATTGAAAATGTCTCTCTTCTTATTCTTAGCACTTCTTACCAGTCACCGACTGCCAGTTTTCTGCCAACTGATTCTTAAAATTGGAAACTTTCTGAACTATGTAAGTAAACTGATTTCTTTACTTGTTATATTCTAAAGATAATGGAAAATACAATGCATGACTTGGAAACTGAAGGAAGGATCTTTTTTCTGTATCTTCTAGGGGCATCACACTGGAGATGCTGGAGGTTTTAAAATCAGTGCCTTGCTCAGATTAACAGAAACAAAAGCAAACCAAAGCCACATCACCCTGCTTCACCATATTTTGGAGGTACAACAAAACTGTGAAATTATTCCTGTGTGCATCATTTTCAAATATTAATGCCCCAGAACCTAAGGGGCTTTTCCTTCAATAATACCCCTCCATTAGTATCTGGAGGGTGACGCTCTGTGCCTGAAATACAATGAAATCTTTTCCACAGCTCTCTGTGCAGATGGGATCAAACCCATTTGCAATAATGTTTAGAGAGTTAGCACTAGGCTTCCTTTCTCAAGTTCACTTGACTTGTCTGCTTGCTGCTTTCTTTATCTTCTTCTCCAACTGCTCTCTTGCGTTGACAGATATCCTAAACGCATCTGTCAAACGAAATTTATTTTGGTGGTATGAAGGCAACATCTCAGGTCAGCCTGCGCACTGTGGCAGCTCATAGGATGTAAACCGGAGCACTTAAAAGAGCCTTTTGCTTCCTTTTTAACTCCCTGTGGTTGCCAACATGAGGAAAAGCATGAACAAGACTGAATTTATCTCTATGGTTATAAGAACAAAACCGAGGTGTTAGTTTTGTCAGTCCTGATGTTGTCAACTGAAAAACTCTCCTACCCTTAGGCTGGCTGTGTATGATAACAATTTTTTCCCCTTCAATTTTAGGAGGTTGAAAAAAACCACACAGATCTGCTGCAGCTTCCCAGAGATCTTGACTTTGTTTCCAAGGCAGCAGGGTAGGACATCATTGTTTGTTTCTGTCATGTATGAATTGCCAACCTCTTTAAATCCAACGAGGAGCTGAGTCATTTTATGGTGCTGTAATAAGGTCACAGGACTTCTCTGCTATGGGAGAGAATGGTTGCCTTCCAACACCAAACAGTGTTGAGATTTATAAATCAGCCTGGCTAAGACTTTTATGTGGGGCTCAGAGTGATTTTTCTTTTGGTTGTTCCAGTGCTACTTTAGAAGTAAAACTGTGCAGACAGGGAACATCCCTCATTTTCAAGGACCGGATTTTTCTTCCACATATTACAGTAGAGACGTATCTTCCCTGAAATTTCTCAGTCATTTTTAGTTGCAAGTCCATCAGGAGGTGCAGAATAGGGGTAAGGAGGGAATGATTGGGGTGATTTATGGCAACTGGGGGACCCCTGAGTTGAGTATCAGCATCTTTCTAATATATGTGGGTAGAAAGAAGAGATCTGTTTCCTCAGATGTTCAACTTTCTTCCCATGCGTCCTAAAGCCTTATGAGTCTATCATCAGCTCCTTCTGTTTAACTCAGAGGAATCACATGGAGATATGTTAAATTACACTAATCATAATCTACATTTATAGCGCCAGGATTAAGATCTTTTTTACCGTTATGAATTCATGGGATTAATAGCAAACTTGAAGTGTTTTAGATTTGTAACTTGAAGCAGGGGTAACTTCTAAATCTGGAGATGTATTGACATTTATTGTGTAGCTGCTAAATAATTTTTTAAAATTATTTTAGTTTGGTAGTTGAACAGAAAAGACTACAGCTTTTGTGAGTTATATTTGCAGAATTTAAGTTGGATGTTGCTTTGAACCATGAATTTCTTTTTGGGATGTGTCATAATGGAAATACTTTGCTTACCCAAAACTAGATCTTGCTCATCAATGATACAAATGTTCTCTTCTTTACAAAGTAATTGCCCTCTAGTTCAGTCAAACTCTCAAACCTACAAAAATTGATTTGCTAATCAATCTGTGAAGAACTGTGTACAATGCAAATCCTGCAAGGGACTCTTTTAGGGCTGCTCGCACATGGATGCACCATGAAAGACCAAGCCAAGTTTTGCTGATTCAGTAAATTTTGTCTGGCACAAAGAGTAGTTCAGAAGTACAGAAGATGTTGTTTTGGCAGTGTTTGGCTTCGGATCCCCACATGAGCTAAACTAACTCAGAGAAGAGATACATTTTTGGACTATAAATAGACTAGGGAGAAAAGGCAAGGAGGGAAAAGAACCAGCTAAATAAGGATAGTATTGGCACAGGGGAGATGAGCTTGTGTTGCCTGTGAGTAAAAAGAGGCTGGAAATATTTTGGAGGTTTTTGAATACTAGGACAGGGAGGTTCTGTGAGGTTCTCCCACAGTCTATTGGGGAAGTAGTGAGGGCAAAAGCACAGATTCTTTCTTAGATGAAGATTTGAGCACATAAAAAAGAATTTTGATAGAGGAGAACCACCTGCAAAAGCAGGGCTGGATAATTAATTCTATATTCTACCTTTGTGGACCTTTCAGAATCCACATGGATGTCATGCGGGCTGAGGCAGGTGCCCATTTGAAGAAACTGTTGGAAATAGAGAAACGTTTATTGTTGTCAACAGAAGATTTAAAAGTACAGCATGGACAATCTGTTCAAGTAGGTAATGTGAGTGTGACACATTTCCCATATTTCTTCCTAAACCCCATCTTCTCAAAGGCACTGTGATTCAGGTTGCAGCTGGACTCAGAGCCCTATGAAAAAGAGGTTGTAACTACCCTCCTCCTGTTTCCTGATGGAAGGAGCATCCCAGATTTTCCATTATTTCTGTAATGTGATATTGGGATATGGAAACAGCTGAGGACCAGACAGCTGTTTGTATGGGTAAAAGAAAGGAAGGCCCTAAAAATGAAAATGAGGCTGCAACTATAAATGCGTATGGTACAGTACAGAAACATGTTTTGTCTCACTGTTCTTTGGGGATTAAAGTGAACAGATTTGCAAGATGCTTTTTTTCCCCCCCCACATATTTCTTAACATCCTAGCTCTTCATATTTGCAAAACAGGTCACTTAACTAAAGTTAAAAGGTAGAAATCCTGGTTCTGTATTTAACTTGGCCAGGAATACCACCTAGTGCCTAATTTCCACAGGGTTGTATAATAAAGTGCGACTTTCATCATGGGATGAGCTGCTTTGGGCCAAATGAAATGAGGGGATATGCAGATGGTTCAATTCAGAAGTAAATATCACACTTTGTGAACCAGCCTTGTCTGTCAGTTTTTTAAAAACTGACTGCTCTGTGTTAACTGGCCCGAGTCTTCCGGGTAGCTCAGAACATGCTACTTCTTAATTTGCATAAATTGTGTTTCGAAATGTATCTCAGGACAGCCTCGATGCTTCAAAGGACCTGCAGAAGGAGTTTGCCACCATTGAAAAGAAGAAGGAAGAACTTGCTGATTATCTTTGTGAAGACCGAAGAAAATTGGTTTTGGAAGATCTATTTAGCACAATGAAAACCTTCAGAGAGATCTTCCTCAAGGCCTTACAGGTGGTTTGCATTTGTGAATGTTTAGAAATAGGTTGAAAACTTTTTTTTTTCTTAAGCAAGCAAGAATTTCCTTTTTCTTCCACTCCAAGCTGGGCTACCTAACCCTGGCTGCAGAAGTAAAGGAAAGTAATTTTATGTGGTTGCAACCTGCAGTGGGAAATGAGCATGTGGACAAATATAAAATGGGATTATTTTATTTTATATTTTATTTATTTTATTTTATTTTATTTTGCTATGGGGAGCTAAGGACCCTTCAAGTTGCTTTTCCCACTGCAAAAATTATTAGCCAGTCCTCAGTGCAATAGGAGCTTTGTGGCATGTGAAGGAAATAGCAACATGACATGCTTTATAGGCTTTGCAGTTAGGCAAAAGGTAAATTTTCCAGTGGGCAAAGCCTAATTGGAAGATATGTTTACATGTCAGTATTTCATTGTACTAGTTAGTTCCAAACGGTATGTTTTTTGTTCCCAAAAAAATCCTGAATCTCCCAAGAGATTATATTTGGCACTTTATTAACTTACAGGACTGTGCTCCTTGCAGTAAAGGTAAGAAAACAGCAACTTCCCTGTAAAAGTTGTGTAGAGAACCTTCCAAGCAGTAAGCTTCCATTTCACAACCCCAGCTACATACTAATGTATGTTCCTCTAGGGTTTTCTTAATGCCAGGGGACAGTGGCTTCACATTTATATATTTTAACAGCAAAAATTTCCCACTCCTGTGCTGACTCCAGGAGAACCCCAGCCTGGATTTGCCTTTGGTAGAGGCAACCATCCACCTTACAAGAAGAATTGCAAGAATACAGACAGCTCTGCTGGTCAAGAGAGGCTGAGGGAGTGATTTAGGGTAGATCATAGACTTCAGATGAAAATGATGGAGTTTCTGAGGAAGTGATAGAAGATGAAAAATATATCCTGTACTGCTCCCACTACCTGCTTCTCCTGTGGGGCACTGGGCTGTAATGCCCCAAGCAATGCAGATACCCAAGTTCTGAAATACTGTGATAGTGCCACAGACAGTCTGGAGAATAAACCCTACAAACCACAGATGTTTTGGCAATATGCTTGATCCTCAAAGTTTCTAAACATGAAGGAAAGAATTGAGAGAGTCAAGGACATAATGGCTCAGCATCTGTGCAGAGCTACACTGGAAATTTACTGTAAAGGGTAATTCCAGGTACTGTGGTTCTTTTAAGAAACAGTCCCAATAAAGGTTATATAGTGTCCTAGTATAGCTTCAGGAGATTTAAACTACATTTCTGGGTGCCGCTTGTTCACAGCCAAGTTGGAGCATCAATTTCTCAACAGCATCTCACCTTGAAGGTACCACAGCTGTTAGCCACCTTGTGTGCATCTCTTACCTTCACTGCAGACCTGTAAATAATCTCCTCTTCCATCTTGCCTTGCTTTCTCCCTATCACTGTGGTTTGAGCAACATGCTGAAAAGCTGAAGGTCTGAATTTTTAAAGCATCTTCTTGTTCTGTGATTTTGATTTTTATTAGAATCAACCACAGGCATCTTCTCTTCCCAGTGCCATTTTTTTTAAGCTTTAATGCTAAGGTGTAACTTTTATTTTGAGATCAGTCTTCTGTGTAAAGTTAAAGAAGGTCTCTTAGCACTACCAAAATCATTAGTGTTATCTTCCCATTCCCACATCAAATAGGAAGGGAAATAGTTTTGATAAATAGTGATTCTTCATGTCTTCTAAGCTTACCTACAGAGATTTTGGTTTTGTTACTTTGTATAAACAAAATCTTTTTCTCTTCCCTGAGGGTTCTTTCTGACTTCTTATCCTCCAGGTAACAAAAACTGAGCTACACAAATGGAATTGCTATAATAAGATTCTGCCATATTTCTCTCCATCTATTTGAAGAGTAAAAAAAAACAAACAAACAAACAAACAAAAACCCAACAACAAACAAAAAACACCACCACCTTTTCAAACACCTAAATGATCTCCAAAACTGACATAGCGAAAGGGAACTGGTTCATCACCCAGGGCTGTTTCACCAGTTCTCAAAAAATAAAAGGAGCAGATGGCAAGAGGAAGGAGACAGGGAGAAAATAGCTTCTCAGTTCAAAGACAAAAAAATAGAATTGGAGTTATGCTGAGAACTGAGTGTTAAAATTGTGGGAGAAAGAATCACTGTGTGATTATAGGGGACCAGGGGAAACATTTGATTTCCCTTAGCATTTACAGCTGTTTAAAGAAGGGAGCTCCCAACATAGAGATGGTCTAATCTCAGGAAAAAGAGAAAAAAAATGTTAACCAAAATCTACTCTAGGAAGTACTCAGTTGGTGCCAGAGGTTACACAGACAGCTCTGCACAGGGATAGTTCCTCACAGCGCTCCCCTAGGACAACTGAGCTGGAGCAGCTGCCCAGTAGGGTTCCTATGCTGTTGGAACAGGATGTGCTTTAGATAGTGTAGAGACAAATAGTTGTCATGGAGCATCTTTTAATTCAAAGATCAAGCAAGTATCTATTGTGCTACAAAGTACAAATCCAAAGCAACATAGTTTTTTACTGAATCGCATCCCTGCAGCTGCCTTCAGTAATCCAGGAGGGTGGAGAAGGGATTGTGAATATTCATTCCTTTACTTTCTTGGGCTTTCTTGTGTTCTAGAAACTCTTTTAATTTGCATTGAATTGTTATGTGGGGATTTTGGGTTTTGTTCTACAATTGTTCTGAACAATTCAGTTCAGGTTTGCTTAATCTATAAGTTTATTCTTAATGTGTTTCAGTTTGTTCTAACTGCTGTGTGTGCTGCTCAAGTAGCGGGACAATGTATCCATGAATCCACCTCCTTTACTTCTTGTGTCATATAACATAGAAACCTCCTCCCAGGACCCACAAATCTGCAAGTCTCTCAATAGCCATAATATTTCAAAGATTTCATGCTAAGGCACAGCAGGAATTAATCTGTCAAGCACATAGGAGGTATATGCTGATAGAAGGCTTCTAGCCCTCCAAAGAACTTCCCCACCTGTAACTCCTTCCTTCAGAAGCACCATCTATTCAGGGCCAATAGATCCTTTTCTTTCTTTTTCAAGAGCACACTGTTTTTCTTCCCTTTCTAGGCATCCAGTGAAGGTGTCCATAGCCTTGAGCCTATAATTCTCCTATATTTCAGACAGAATAACTCTGTTGATGTTCACAGGTTTTCTTTATTTGTCTGGAAAGTTCTTTGGACCAAAGGATCCTAGGCTTCTACTTTCTATAAAGGCTGTAAGAAACCTGTGCATGTTTCCTGGGACTTCTTTGTCCCATTTTATGGAAATAGTGGCAGATGATCCATAGAAATCAACCAGATTTATCACTATAAGGGGAAAATGTATTTTCTGCTTCAAACTCTCTGCAAAGGAGACCAGACATATCTCATCAAGAATCCTGTCTGCACCAAATCATCAATAACTTTCTGGATGTTAAGTCTTCTCATATGACACAAATCTCTGTGACAGCAGGCCTTATAACTGCTGATCTACCTGCATTGCATAGACCAGCTACTCACTGGTTGCAATCAAAAGCAGGGAAGTTTCCAGGTGGGATGGCAATGTTCTGGTGATGACTGAAGCTCTGGAACAAGGACTGCATTTAAGAAAATGGCTTTTAACATCCTAATGTTCTGCTACAGGTATGTCAGTTGTTCAGAACTACTTTTTCCTACCATTGTGCTACTTATCAAAACCCAGAAATACTCTTCCACTGAGTAAAGCTCTTCTTTTACCAGAGTTAATCATTCAATTTCTTCTTCATCCTTCATTAATCATATCATTCTGGTACCAGCAGCCCTGTGGAATCCACAGTCCTGCCTGTCTGCATAAATCCCAACAGGATTTATGCCATCCTGGCAGTTATCCGAGTGGTACCAACAAACATCCAGCCTGGCCTCTGCCCCTGAACACTAATGCAGAAATACTGCTGGCAAATTTAACGGGAGCCTGAAGAGAAACTGTGAATTGCTGTTTAACACAGTTGAACAGTTCCTGAAAATTCTGGTAGAAATCCCTGAATACAAACAAGGTTGCTACGGGATAAATCTCTAGAATGCTAATTAAGTTAAACTAATGTTCTGTTTTGTGGACAAAGGGACTAATTAAGAAGAATGCATTTCAGTCCATAGTGAAAAGTTGCAGTTAAAGCTGATGAAATAGCTTGCTGGTAACATCATCACAGGGAGAAGGCCAAAGGGATTGACCAGGAAGCTCTGTTCTGCTATTTACCCTCAAATCTCAGCAGCTGAGATTTTTAAGTGTGCATAGGGCATGTTCAGAGTAGCTATTCATTGCAAACGGAGAGTTTCTTAACAAGCTTCTCCTTCAGTTACTCTTATTTACTTTTTTATTTGTTATTCTGTTTGAATGCAGGAAAATCAAGAGAGGAAGAAGCAGTCTGCAAGGTCTGAGAAAAGGAAGATAGAACTTAAAGGAGAAGATGCAAAGAGGCTAAAGGGAGAGTATGGAAAGTGCAATACATTTAACAAAAAATGATTCTGGATTTATTAGCCAGTTTTTTGTTAATTAGAAGGAATTTATCTGTAAACTGTGGCTGATCTAATACAGTGAGAGTGATTTATCCATGGATGATGTCATTGTCAAGCAGATAGGATATTAAGACATCAATTATCAATTTCCAAGTGCAAGTTAATGCTTGGAAGAAATCGTGATAGGGATGTTGGAAAAAATATCACTCCCACTGAGCAAGTTTCTACCACCTTGCTAAGAAGTGGAGATTATCCTGCTGCTAGTCCCCTGCATAGTCCCCTGCTAGTCCCCTGTTCAGAGACTTTTAGGGGTATGGAAAACTGCACAGACTTGAAATTCATGCAGCATGTGTCTGGTGTTATTGTTACCACACATTTACTTTTTTCTGATCAGAGATCTGATTCCTTAAAGCAGTTATGTCTGTGCTTAAGGGAGTCTCTGTGCTCTGCTGAAGCACAGCTGATTGATGCAGCAAAGCACTTGCTGTGCTGGGCCTCCCTGGATGTAAAGCACATCTAATGCTAACATTGGCATGTGTATATTTTAAATTTTTATTTTTATTTTGGCAAATACTTAGCATCCACTTGTTATTGGCAGAAGTCTTCAATAAATTTGATTATGCTTTTTGGTTCTTCAGAGAACCACTGCAAAAAAGGCATTAGCAAATCTGAGTGGAGTTCATGTACATTTTACACTGGATGATCAGAAGATTCTCGGAAGAATGTGTTTTTTCTTGTGGCTGGCATCTAAATAAATGACCTTCTTTTAGCTCCTCTTTCACTGTTACCTTTAGAAATACAATTTTAAAATTCATAAAATCCATTAAAAGCTGACCAAAACAAAGTTTTCAGTATTGTCTTGACAAGTTGTACCGCAAATGTTTTGCCTACTTTGCAATCATAACACACTTAATGTAAAGCTCCAGATTAAAACAGTAAACCTTTATGCTATAAATACAGAAAAGTGACTTAGTATATGATAAAACAAAATTGAAAAGCAATAGTCATCAGCTGTAAGAATTAAAGGTCGCTTCAAGTTTATAAAGAAAAGGAGCACCAGACCAGAAGAACCTTCTGTACTTACAATGGGAAGTTTAGGTCGAACTGCTGTTATTTTTGGTCCTTTGTGAGAAGGTGGATTTAATTCTTGGGGTTATAAACTTACACATAAAAGAGCATTTAGAGTCTGAATTATTTTTCAGTACTTATTTTAGAGAACTGTGCATAGTTGTGGTGACAATGAGAATCAGGAATTTTTAAAATCTATTTTTGATCTCACTGAGGATATGGTGACAAAAAATACAGAAGGTATCAGATCTGGCATCACGGGATGCTGAAGCTCAGCTTATCATTCTTCAGTCTATGTAAAACCTTTTTTCTTTCCTTTTTTTTATTTTTTATATCATATAATCAGCAAGTAATCAGCAAGTTAAGTCTTTATTTTCTGAGGAAGGGAATGAATAGACAGAAAATCAGATGAACCCCTATCAGCATGTGCTTACAGGATTATCAGGGCCTGGTTTGGTTCCACAAAGAATGAAGTACACCTTTAACTTGGCAGGTATCTCCCCTGGTGCCAGTGATATGTAGCACACAAGGCAGTCCTGTGCATGGACCTTCAAGGTCCCAGTCCTGCAGTCTTTGAATCTCTGACCTTAACTGCAGTCACATGCTCCGTCAGTGTGAATATCTGGTTTATCCAGTTGTCTGAGGATCATTTCCCTGCAGCTGACAGATCTGCCAGGGACAGCACACAGCAGCAATATCCCGTAGGGCAGGCAATAATCTTGCTCTCCTCAGTTCAAACAGGAGAGGTGAAGGCAGAAGCACCCATCGCTGATGTAGCATTAACAGAATAGAAGGGAGGGCTTGAGCTACTGAGAACTGCTGAGAACCAAGCAAAGTCAAAAGTCGTTGCCAAAATTCAGATGTATGATATAATTAGGAAAAATTAGCGTATTCTGTTTGATTTCACATATTAAAACCAGTATTTTCTATGAATAATATTTAAGATAGGATTTCTTAAATTTGGCAACAGGCTCCTGCAGATTTTAGGGACTCAGACATTGAGGTTTTGGGGGGTTTTTTTACTGCTCTGAACGTGTTTACACATGTATGTACATTAAGATTTTTTTCCCATGTTTGACAGTGGATTAAGCAACTCTTCTGCTTTATTTTGTTCAGCTTCTGCTGCAGCAGCTTCCATTACTGGGCATTTAAATTCTTCTGGAGAATTCTGTCAGATACTTGCAGAAGCTATATTCTATATGTTACTTCAAGAAAAACAACATATATATGTGTTATTTCAAGAGAAATAGCAACCAGAGGTTTCTTTAGCTAACCAAGTGGAAAAATGAGCTGCTTCTAGTGGAAACTTGGGAGTGCAGCTAGTGACCAGAGCAAGCAACAGAACAAAACCACTTCAGAACAAAATATGCAAATGTGCAGTTAAATATCTGGTGAGAATTTATGTGTGTCACTATAGTACTGTAATTGCAGCAAAAAATGAAATGGTATTAAAAGATAAAGAGCAAGTAAATTTTGATGAACAGTACAGGAGTTCCAGAGCATAACTACCATTGTTACACATAGAAACCAACTGCAAAAGCAGATCTCCATTCCAGTTTCATATATTGATATATCCAGGGTAACATACAAGAGCTTTTCTCTGGCAAAATTATTATTATCTGTACTTGCAGAGGACTTACTCATTTGGCTGTAAGTATCAAGCTGATATATGATAAAATGTCACAAACATAAATTGGTCTTGCAATAGGAAAAGCATCTAGTCTTCAAAAGCTGGGGAAATCAGCTAATATTCTGCTGATAAAAGCTTACTGAGTTGCTGTTGTATTGCTTGGATTTTTTTTTTTTTTTAAAGCATCTAATAATGGTTTAAAAACTGTGTATTAAGGATAAGTGCAACTTTCTTTGTGGAGTTTTCTGCACAACAATTGTGCTATAATATGTTTGTAATCCAGGCTTTCGTATATCTTCAGTAAACAGAGCTAAATGAAAGTACCTGAATCTGTGAGGTTTATTAGTTGTGGGTTTAAATCATGTACTAGCAAATAAGATCCTGAGCAAATGTTTTTCCTGTGCTGATTGTGAATAATGTCATGGTATTTTAATTTTTTTATTTTTAAGTACCAATGAAAAGACAGACTATCTGACTCCTAATCTCTTAAAGAAGATGATGAATAAATGAGGAAAAAACTTCTTAATTGCATCTGGCAATATAAAACTGTTAAGCAGCTAAATTAGTTGCACATGAACTCTGGAAAACTGCAAATATTTTTTCTTTTAAAGAAACAAACCAACAAAAAAGACTTGACCTGCACTCCAGAGCTCAATGAATCTGTCACAGTTCTTTCACTGGGAGCCTGGCAGATTTCAGCCCATGCTCTCACAGTCATAAATGAGTATAACCATATTACAGAGTCCCTTTAATCTCTTTTTTAAATATACATCTCCCTGCACAATCTCCAAATCTTATATTGTATGGAGAGGTGATTCAAATTGAGCTCATGTCACTAAAACATGTCTTTAAGTCTTTCCAAAGGCTTTATGCAATCTTATTTCTGTGCACATTGTTTACTCATATAGCTGAAATAATATGAAGAAGCCTCTAGTTTTGCCATCAGCTTGATTATTTGTTGGGCAGAGAGGGAGAAGCTGTGGATGGCCCATCCCTGGGAGTGTTCAAGGCCTGATTGGATGGGGCATTGAGCAACCTGGTCTATGGAACATGTTGGAATGAGATGATCTTTAAGGTCCTTCCTAACCCACACCATTCTATGATTCAACTACTAGAGGGCTCACTCAAGGATTACAGAGACTAAACAAGTTCCTGTTCACATCTCTACTCAGCAAAAAGAGATCTGAAGCAGCAGTGATTGTCACATCCCACCCGAGACCCTTAACTTCTTGGGCAATCTGGGATGAGAGTTAATGTTGAATCATTTCTGCCTCATCTCTTCTCAAAAATGCCCAAGGACGCAAGAATCCTGAAATCTGGAAAAGCTGCTGCTGTGCTCAAATGCTGTCCTGAGGAGTTGTGTTGGAGCAAAGCTGGTCTTATTCACAGCTTCTCTTTCAAGCTTGCTAAAGCTTTATACATGTGTCCATGTTTATCAGATTAGTTTGTTAGTCTAATAAAAGACGCAAATGCTTTTCATTTCATCCTATGCACAACAGAGAAAACACATTACCACTCCCCTTCTTTATTTGCAGTAGCATTTACATATTTTGTGGGTGTTATCATGTCACCCTTGGTCTCCTTTTTCCTAGACTACAACTCTTTCTGTTTGTCAACCTTGGACTTTCCTAGTTTTTTCGTCCTAGGGTTTTCCAGACCTGTATTCATGCAAATTGTGGCTCTCTTATGTTCCCCTCAACGCAGTGCTGGGCCTCCAGCTGGGCAGTTCAGAATGAAAGGACACTTGCCTGCATTTACAGGTTGTTTTTCCATCTCAGCATGGTGTTTGACTTTTCCTGGAACCGTGTTAACATTTTGACTCCTATTCAGAGAGGTATCCTGGTCTCCAGCATGATATTTGTCACTTCCAGCTTCATGCCATCTGCACACTCAATAAATGCACTCCATTGCACACTCTAAGTCTTTCATGGAAACAGAAAAAAACCCTATGCACAAACACAGCCTTTATGATTTGACGTGCACTTTGTCTAAACAATTCATTCTTTACTACTCTCCAACCATAGATCTTCACGTGCTTCTGCACCATTTTACTATTTTATGGGGGCCGTGAACAAACAAGTGTTTGTTAAAAATGCAGTTCTGAAAAGAAACAGTATAGTGGGGGTTAATTTATTCTGAATTAAATCTAAAGTGAACTGCTTTAATCATGTGCACGTATTTTGTTCCTGTTAGTTGCCCTAAAGTAAAAAGCACTGAATTTTTTTATCTGAGAAGGGAAATGCTTGCATTTTTTTTCTTTGGGATTACAAAGGTGAAGCATTGCCAGATGAATTGGTTTTAATGGAAGAGCTGTCAGGAAGATGGAGCTCCTCTGAGACATCAATTCTGATTACTGAGCTAACAGCTCATTCCCTTCTCTATCAGTACCCAGCACAGGTGGCTCAGAGGGGACAGAGACACTGCCTACCTGTGGCCCTTACAAGTCCCATGGCACTCTGCATGACCCTCCTGTTAATGTCTTACTCAATTTAGAAGTCAAACATTTGCTTTCAACTGAGCAAAATCTACCTTGAATATTTGGGTCTTTTTCATCTCATACATCAAAATGTATTTAAATCCATTGATGTCCATGGATTTCAGTTTGCTTTTGACTTGGCATAAGAAGAATAATAAATCACTGTGAGTAATCAACTGCTTCATAGTATTTTCATGCTGAGCTAAACGGTTTGAACTTTCATAAAAGAAGTGTTGCCCTGGTTGATTAGTTTGCTTGTAAAGTGTTTGGTATTTTTTTCATTTAAAACAGTGTACAGAAATAGAATGTTTGACATTGGCAGCGCTGGAAAAAAAATACATCTGGGGTTTCTGGCCATCTCAGAATGACAATGGATGCACCTTTCTTTGCACAAAAACATGCAGAAATTTCCATCAAACCAGTCACTTTGAAGATATATGAAAGTTATGAATGTGTTCTTTGTGGCTGAGAGCCAGAAAGACCAAATAGCTGAAAACTCTGTCATCTGCTGCCAAAAAGACAGGAGTCTATCCTTAAGCAGAGCAATTTATAAGTGGTCATGCCAGGACGATTTGCTTTTAAAAAAATAAGAGCATAACCAACACCCAAACAAATGCAAGAACAGCACTAACATTACTCTGGAAAAATATTGGAGTTCCTATACTAATAGGTGTACAGTATCATAAAGAGAGGAAAAAACCCTAAATATGCAGGAATGGCAATATTAAATGCCATAAAAGTAATAATAAATAAAACTCTAGCATCCTCTCTGACTTCAAATGTAGCTGTAAACAACTTCTTTTGCAGAGAAGCAGCAGCAGGAATATGTATTACTTGAAGAAGAGGAGTTTTTATATTCTAGCTGTGTGGGGCTGACTCACAAATCATCAGTTTTGAGGAGAATTAGAGGAGAATTAGTAAGGGAACTAAGTGACGCCACTGCTACATTTTGCTGTCCTTGGGGCTACTGTTTTCAAATTGTGAAAACAACCATAAACATAATGCCTGACAAATATTTATTCCACAATGAGATGGCACAGCCTTTATTATTTTATGGACAAAATTACCTTATTACTAAGCAGCAAAAAAAATCTGAAACATGACAGAAGAGTGAGAGAAGCTTTAGAGGAAAATTTGAAAGAAAATGAAAGCCAGGAGGTGAATGAAACTGGGATAGAGTACAGAAGGGAAAAGCAAAAGTAAAAACATATCACTCTGGCACTGGCTCCTTTTGACAGCTATCAAGATAGACCAAATGCAGTAGACATGGACTTCATTAAGACACTCAGTGTGGTGCAGAGTATGGGGTGAGAGAAATTACAAGGGAGGCTAAAGGTATCAGGTAAAGAGAAGTCATTAACAATAATTTCTGTTGCACAGCAGGACCAGACTGGCTGCATATGTTCGAGGAGATGACAGACCAGTGCAGAAGTTTTTCAGATGAGGTCCAAAAGCTGTCAGTGCATGGCTGGGAAGAGAAACATGGACAATTCTGGGTGTTCCCATGTGAGATGGAACAAGTTCAAGCTCTAGTGGTCTGACACCGGACAGCTCTAGGCTGGCTGGTACCAGGGCAAGAAGCCAAAGAGCAAAGTCTATGCTTGAGCAGCTGTGGACAAACCTTTCAGTGCATAGTAGACCAAGGAATCAAATGTCTTAAAATAATTCACAATAATGTTCCATCCTGCATTGGATCTGGCTGAGATGAATTTTCCCTATGCCAGCCCTCCTAGTGCTGTAATTTGCATTGGGAGCTAGAAGGGTGTTGATAACATACCAGTGTTTTGGCTATTGCTGAGCAGTGCTTGCACAGCATCAAGGTTGTCTCTCCAGCATTACCCCCTCCACCTGGGAGTGGGCAAGATCTTGGGAAGGGTCATAACCAGGACACTTGACCCAAACTGATCAAAGGCTGTACTCAGTCAAAGCTAAGAGAAAGGAGAAGGATGGGGGGACACTCATTATGTATTGCATTTGTCTTCCAAGGCAACCACTACACATGCTGAAGCCCTGCTTCCCACAGAATGGTCCAATATTGCTTGCTGATGGCAAGTAGAGAACGAAATCTTCTGGATTTTTTCCTTTGCTTACATGCACATGACCTTTGCTTTTGCTTTAGTAAACTGCCTTTATCTTGACCCATGAGTTTTTTTCCATCTAATTTTCTCTTCCCCTGTTCTGCTGAGGAGAGGAGAGATAGAGTGGCTCGGTGGGCAACTGGCTCCAGCCAAGGTCAGCCTGTCATACATCCTTCCAACTGAAGTAACGGTCAAAAATAATTTAAAAAAAAAAAAAAAGGTAAAATTCTACAATGCAAAATTCTGAAACCCAAGCTGGAGGCTTGTCTTTTAGTCCACGTTAGACTGCACAAGGCATCTGGCTGTGGATAGATACATCAAATGCCAAGTAGCTGAACTGTAAATGCGAAGTGCCGATGGCAGAAAGTGGCAGAGATATTTCAGTGTATGAGATACCAGCAGTGCAGTGAAGTGTGGGAAAGGAGATGACTTTCATCTCGTATATGAAACTTGGCAAGTCCAGAAATGTTTTAGGTGAGAAATCTCCATCTGAAAGGAGAAGATATTATTGTCTACATGGAAGGTAACAGGACACTTGACATGGACCACACCAATTTTAGCTGCCCACATGCAAGAAAAATGAAAAATTCAGAACAGGTGCAGGGCAGGCAGGTGAGAATGATCAGCAGTTTGAGAGTCTGTCTTTAGAGATGAGTGAAAAATCTTGTCTTTTTCTGCAGAGCAAAACAAAGCTAGAGACTGGATATAATTCCTTCTATAAATAAACACACAGGAAAGGGAAAGGAAGAAGTATTTAAACTAAATGGCAACATCAGCACAGAACATATGGGTTTAAATTGGCCAGAAGGCTGGAAATTAGCAGAGGTTTCTAACAGCTCTGGAACTTATTTAGTAAGAACAGCATGGTGTTGTACAATTTTGTTGACTGCAGAAGCCGAGGAAACTAGGCTCAAACATCAGAACTTCCCTTCCAGTCTTCTCTTCCTTATTTATCACCTCCACTGCTCAATGCTAAATACTCAGCCGGAGCATACAAAGTGTTAAATCTTTTCTAACTCCTTTTCTGAGAGGAAATACTGCAAATGCTAAAAATTATGTAAAGCAAGTATCTGCTCTGTTTGCCACCATGAATCCCTACAAGGTGCTGGAGTCTGGATTATGTCCTATACTATTTCTATACGTGCACACACATAAATGCAGACATGTATGTGTATGGGCACGGGTAGATGTTTACATGCACACATACAGGGCATACATACGCACAACTGAAATGGGTTGAGTTTTTTTATTTCTGGAGTTCAATAGAGTGCTCCAGTACTTTCTTTTTCTTCCTTATACCAGAGTAACGGATTGTGGAACCACCCTTCTGCGTTTTGACCACTGCACAAGCCACGTGTTTGTGGGATCTCATACATATCACAGCATCTCATCTGAGCCAGAGTGTAAGAGAAGGAATGCGGCACTGGGAAATGCTGAATTTCTGTCCCTTGCTCTCTTGGTAGGGATCACACACACGCAATTGCCAGGAGGAGCGCAGAAGCAGCAGCTGGTGCGGTTTCCCCCGCCTGGAGCTGCGACCTGGTATGTTCTGCTGTTTTGCTTCTGTGCATGCGTGTGTGTGTGCACTGGTACGTACGTGCACATATGCACCTCACACTAACACAACTGAATGTGCCCCAAACTAGTCTGTTAACCTTACACATTTCAACTTGCTTCTTTTCAGGACGTGGTACCACTTGCCTGGAGATACAGAATGCGTGTTGCAGAGAAATCCAAGCCTAACCTATGGCTCATGGATGGAGAAGGAGCTATGGGTGACAGGCATGGTCTGTTTGCCTGCCACACTACAGAAGTGGGTGCTTAAATTTGTCCCTTTGTGACACAGCTCCACATGACTCGCTTGTTTATCTGTCTCGCAGTGGTGTTCCTGTGGTTTTTTTTTCAGGTCAGTGTGTGAGTGCATGTGTGGGTGTGCATGTGTGCCTCGCCAAAATAGTCTCGGGTATCTCAGGCCATGGGACAGACTATGTATATGCCTGTCAACAGGGTAATGCCAGTTCGGTAACAACAGTCATATGTATTTTAGGCTAACGTGTGCGTCAGTCAAACTCGAAGTGCGCCTGCCTGTGTTTGTCAGGCCAGCGGGTGGATGTTTGTGTCTCATGATCCCTGTGTGCCAGAGCAGCTTGTGTGCCTGTCCCTCTCCCTCTGACTGTTGCATATCAGAGGGTACTCTGAGTGTATGTGCCAGACTTCTCCAAGAGTGAAATTCTCTGTATGCCTAACAGCAACAGTCCCAAATGCCTCAGAGCAACATGTGTCTTGCAGTGATAGTGGCCTATATTCCTCAGGTCAGTGTCTGTGTGTCTGTCAGTGACACAGGCTCATGTGCCTGAGAACACTGTGTGTGCCTCACAGTGACACAGCTCCTGTGCCCAAGACCATTGTATGGATATGTCTCGTTGTGTCACTGTCACACCTCAGTGACAGTGACACACCTCAGTGCAGCACACGTCCATACATCCCTGTGACACAGCCCCACAAGCCTCAGACTGCCGTGACAGCCACATGCCTTGGACCTGTGTGCCGTGACTCTGTCACGGAGCCGTGTGCCTCAGCCCCTGACAGAGTGACACAGCCGCACGCCTCAGACCCCTGGGTGAGCGTGCCTTGCAGTGATGCAGCCCTGCATGACCCAGCTCCATGTTTGTCTGTCTGTCTGTCTGTGCCAGAGGCCCACCTGCCTCAGACTCGCGTGTCTGCCTGAGGGTGCCACAGGCTCATGTGTCTCTGAGGTGCCTCTGTCACATGGGAGCCCCAGGGCTGTGCACGACCCACAGTGCCACAGCCTCCACATCTGGGGGTCGGTGTGTCCGTGTGTGAGGGGAATGTGTGTGTGCGAGGGGACCACATGTGTGAAAGGTGTTGTGCACGCATGTATGCGAGGGCACTGTATGAGAGCAGTGCTGTGCGTGTATGAGGGGACCCTGCGTTGGTGTGTGAAGGGACCTTGCATGTGAGACGTGCTGTGTGTGTGTGTGTGTGTGTGTGATGGGACCATGTGTGTGAGTGGTGCTGTGTGTGCGTGTGTGAGGGGACCGTGTGTGAGGTGTGTGTGTGAGGTGTGTGTGTGAGGGGACCGTGTGTGAGGTGTGTGTGTGAGGGGACCATACACGTGTGTGTGAGGGGACCGTGCGTGCGAGCGCGGCCGGCCGGGCGGCCGAGGCCGGGCCCGGGGGGCAGCGGCCCCGCACGTCAGCGCGGAGCAGGGGCGGGCGGCGGCGGCGGCGCCCTTAAAGGCGGGCGGCGGCGGCGCGGGCAGCGCGCAGGGCTCGGCGGCGGCGGGGAGCGAAAGCAGCGGCTGCAGCCACCCTCCCACACAGCATGTCGGGCACCCGGGCGTCCAACGACCGCAGCAGCCACCCCGCCGCCGGCGGCGGGCTGAAGCGGGCGCGCAGCGAGCCGGGCGGTAACAAAGTGACCGTGGTGCTGGGGGCGCAGTGGGGGGACGAAGGCAAGGGCAAGGTGGTCGACCTGCTGGCCACCGAGTCGGACATTGTGTGCCGGTGCCAGGTGGGTGCCGGGCCGGTTCTTATCAGCCGCTCCCTCGGCGCTTCCCCGCCTTGCGTTCCGTGCTCCTTGCGGCTCCCGCTTTCCCCCAGCTCCCCCCGGCCCGGCGCCCTCCTCCCCGTGCGGGTCCCCTCTGCCTCCCGCTGCTCCTCCCTTTTCTTCCCTCCAGCCCTGTTTCCCTCCGCCTGCCCGCCGCTCTTCGCTCTTCTGCCGCTCCTCGCTCCCGCTGGTGTTTCCTCCCTGCCCGCTCCCTGTTCCCCCTCCCCGCTCCCTCTCCCGCAGCCAGCGGCGGGACGCGAGCGTGTCCCGGTGGGCAGACGTGTGTCCCCCACACACCCCCCCGACCCTCCCCGGCTGCGCCTCCAAATGCCACTCGGAAAGAAAAAGCCCTGAGCTATAAATATAAATAGCTGACCCTTCACGATAAGCGACACTGGATCCCGAGGGGGCGGGGGAGGGGGGGGGCCGGGGCCGCCTGCCCGGGGGTGCCCGGGGAGGAGCCTTGGGAAGCCGGGACCCGGGGACCCGGGTGCGGTCCGGCCTTGCGAGGATGTTCTGCTGCCTGTGAAGGGCTGGGTGGGTGTCTCCGGGCGTGCTGCTTCTCCAGGGAAAATCGCGAATGAACCTCAGGAGTCTGCCAAAGTTTTACTGCAGGAGCTGTTTCGGGTGGGGCGGGTTGCGTTCCCTACAAAGAGCCTGGAATTGTATTATAAAAAGTATTTTAGAGTGGAGCGTGAGTAAAATAGGGGGGAACACCCTCCTTCCCAAGTTATGTAAAAGTACAAGATTTAGAGTTGCATGAAAACAGGGAACATCTTGTGTGGCTTTGCTTATATCTGTTTTTGAGTTGAATATGATGTATTATCAAAACAAGTATAAACCTAATTAGACACGCAGGTGATCCCAAGTAGAATCCTAAAATGGTTTGGTCCTTTGAAAAGGACTTTAAAGATCATCCAGTTCCAACCCCCCTGTCATGGCCTGGGACACTTTCCACTGGCCCAGGTTGCTCAAAAGCCCCATCCAGCCTAGCCTTGAACACTTCCAGGGATGGAGTATCAGTAATGGTAATAACTTCTAAGGAACTCTTTTCAAGCATTAGTTACAAACATATTAGATCAATACAGCTAATAATCTGTCTGTTTGCCCTTTAAATTATGTGAGCGCATTATTAACTAGTCAGCTTAGTCCAGCTCAGCTGATATGTACCATGAAATTTATTCTGCTTTAAAATGCATGATAGCCACTGAAAAGCTACAGACATCCTTGAATCCAAAATAATAAATCCAAGGACGTTTGTTTAATTAAGTATATTATGTAAATAAATGTTGTCATGAAGGTTAAATATTTAGAAGATGGAGGAAGTATTTTCTTTTGGGACATTAAACTCACAAGATCTTGAATCACCTTGGGGACAAGTTTCCCTGCAAAAGGTAGCTAATGAATATGTATTATCAGGAGTATAGCTATTTTTCCAAATTTATTTCTTCCTTCCCTTGCCCAGTAATGTGTTACTAGGAATTTCAACTCAGGTCTCAGGATTGCTTTGGTGAGAAAGCAAAATCTAAAAGTTTTAGCTGAGGAGGAACGTTTCATACAGGCCACGGTCAAACAGTGCATTCTCAAGAGGTTACTGTTACTGCTGCAAGGAGTCATATTGGGTTTTTTTGAGGGATGCCCTGAGGCTGCTTTCAAGAGGGATTTGCTGTCCTTCTAGAGAACTAATTTCCAAGCGTGGCCCCCAGGTGCAGCCTCAGAAAACTCTCTGAAGGATACAGGACTCTGTTTGTGCATGGGGGTCAGTGTGTTAACAACAGTCTGATGGCTTAGATGGGTTAATGTGCTGCTGGGCACATCTAGATCATCTTTCTGTAGCCTGATGGTGAGACTGGGGTGGATGGAAGGCAGGTGGATCTAGAACAGCTCTGGACTCTTTTCAGAGTTATGTTCACTGACACATTTGCACATACCCCGTGTGTGTGACTATAGTAGGATTACTGATACAATAGTCAGATGGAAGTGTCGTCAGGATTAGAGTTTAGGGACTACTATAAAGTATTTGAAAGATAAAATATGAGCCAGGATTTACTTTTGAGTTGAAAGTATTATAAAACTTTAGTGAGAAGTAGATTTTTTTTTCTTTTTTTTTAATACTTAAATGGGGGTTTGGCACATTTGGCAACTTGAGCATGCTTTAAAACATGTGCCATTTTAATAATTCAGTATTTCATCCTTTCAAAGCCAATTATACAAGTACATAATGGTGTATGATTTTTTACCTCTGTTAGAAGTCAAATGAGACTGTTAAAGCTTAGTAAAGATGTGCACATATCTAAGGATGTGAGCTGTACTGATGAGTTCTCCCAGTGTGATAATGGCAGGTCATTAACTTACAGGTGTAATCAGCTTGAGAGGAACTTAATTAACATTGTACAGTGCCATCTAAAACCTCAGCATCTGAACTGGAATCTTGCTTGCTTCACATTCCTCCTGGAAACTAAGGAAAAACTTCTAGTGCCATAACACCTGTATATTAGAAACATTTGCTTAAAGAAGTAACACTGAATGTCTCATTTATTAGAGTCTAGAGGAAAAAAAAAAAAAGTAAAAAAAAAAAAAAAATCCCACCAGTACTTTTTTGTGGTTTATAATATGGTGATTGACAAGATTACTTCCTGATGTCCTGTCGACTTCATTTTCTGAGACATTCATGGGAATTATGTTCAACAGCTTGTTTTAGTCCTCAGTGAAACAGAAGTAGAGAAAACTCTAAAAGGAATGTCTGAAAGGGGGATATTTGTCTTTTGAAACAATGTCTCAGATATGTGGTAGAATACTCTTTGAGCTAACCTTTCAAAAAAAGGTGGGGTTTCCCCCCCTCCCTGTATAGGAATTTAAATCCGGGGCCAAATTTAAGTCTGAAGGGGCTTTTCAAAATAATAGTTCCCTAATGTTTCCATGAAAGGAAATAATTTTCATTAAATGCTTCTCCAGTGTTTTAGTGTGTTGATTTCATGAGAAAAATCTGTGACATAGATTGCTGCAGAGGAAATGAAATTGTATTTTCTGTGATACAAGAAAGAAAGGCAAACAGGCAAATGGAATAGGACCCCTATCACAGGCACGAGGGAAGAAGCTTCAAAATATGTTGGAGAAAATTCTGCATTAAAACTCAGCCTCTTTAATTTTCCCAAGTGTTCAGGATTTAATTTCGCGTGAATTGATGAGTCAATTTGTTGATCGTGTTGTTTCAGGTTTTTTTCAGTACTTAGATTATACACAGTCTGAGTTCAAAATAATTAGGTACACACCATTTGGCAGTACTGAAATATGTGACATAATTTAAATATGAGAACTTAGTTCACCTGAAGTAATTGATTTCATTTCCTCTGTATACTTGAAACTTCCTTTGTGAAACAGGGTGTTTCAGAAAGGGTAAAAGATCTCTGTATATTCTTGTAGATGGTGCTGTACAACATTTTTCACGGGCTGCTTTCATTAAAATACCAGATACATGGGCACACAAACCCACATAAACAAGCAGAAAAGGTATTTCTGAATAAACTAATAACAGCAGGCCATTTTGGGCTGTTAAAAACTGAGTAGGTTTAAGTTCGGGTTATTAATGGAGAACATAAAGAACATTTTTCCTCTAAATTGCTCTTTCAGCAAGCAAAGGCACTGAGGGGCAGAACATCAGATTCCAATATTTCTTTCTTATTGTGGCCTCCTGGGGCATGGAGCTGCCTTGTGCTGTGCAATATTTTTAGTCCCTGGTATATTTTCAGGGAAGGGTACAACCAAGGAGCTCAGCAGCAAATAGTTAATTTTGATGCTTCTTTTAAAAAGCAGGGTTTGCATTTGTTTAAAGCTTTTAACTAAGAGAATATTGGACATAAAGAGGGGAGTTCACTTTTTACTTGGCCTTTTAGCATGTTGTCGTAGAACCAGAAGTCCTTCTATAAGATGAAGTAATTTGGGTACGTATAAGACACTAATAAAGAGAAGTTTGGTGTTATTCAAAACATGGTTTCAGATCATGATGTCTTCAGTGGCAGCTCTCATTCTAGCTGTACATTTCTCACATCACTTCATATGCTGTCTTGTGCTACCTTCAAATCTAGAAGTTGTGGCTGGTATTAGGTACCAGGGTTTTGATTAGATAGTTTCTCTGATCTGGTTTGGAGTATGATCAAACGGTCACGTGTCACCAGGGCCAAGGTGGAGTGCTTCCAGAGGCACTGCCTAAACTAGATCTGTTCCTAAAAAGTCATATGTAGTATGTCCTCAGTTAACCGAGGCCAGCTGGTAGTCATGCAGTTCTAGCTGTTTCCTTAAGCTGAGACTACGTAAGGTACACTGTAATAATAACTTTTCACTCTATGTGTTTACTGGACAGTTCTGTTTGGGTGTGATTGGAAAAGGAAATAGTGTGCATTGTCATATATGGCAAGAAAAGTGCCTTGCATCTTTGCCAATAGTGGCAAATTACTCATGAGACACTTTCATAATTCAAGTGCGTGCCAAGAATGCCTAGGAATTTCTTTTGTAATGGAGAGTAAACAGTTCTGCCTTTCCTGATGGAAGTTTCTTGTGCAGTAACATTGTTTTTCAACAAAGCAACCCAAAGCGCTGTAAGAAAATTCCTCATAAACAATTTGATAAAAATTTTGAAGGGAAGGAAAGATTTTTCAAAAGCCTGATGTGACAGATACAAAAACTGTCACCAGTAAGTGAGTAGAGCCCCCATGATAATCACCATTACCTGCAGTGGGTCACAACCCAGTTACAGAATAGATGGGTGAAACAGTGGTGACACAAATGCATCTTTCCTTCGCTTCACACCAACACCAGTGGCAGTGATTCAGCAGCAGGGACTAGGACAAGACAGTTTTTAAGGTTTTTTTTTTCAAGCTGTCATTTGGCACTGCTATTCCAGCATGCCTATGACAATGCTGGATGTGTCAGTCCTGTGACACTTCTGCCTTCTGGAAGTCTGGAAACAATCTGCCTGATGTTGTCAGCATTCCCTTAAGAAATGACATTTAAGAGGCAACACCAAATGCTAAGAATGTGATTGCATTGAGGAGAGCTGTTATTAAATTTCTTAAGCTTCTCATATGAAAGGTTTTGTTTTGTACTAATTATGCAGTCATTTTTAAAATAGTTCCTCTTGTCCAAGTATGTATCCTTTCAAGTTAAGAATTGCTTTGGTTTCAAGACAAAGGATATTCTGATCTTTTGAGGCAAATGAACAAAAATTACAGTTGATGTTAATACTGAAGAAAAGCTTAGGAGGTTTAAAAAGGTACCAGAAAATCTGACTGTTAAGGTCTTTTGTGGTTGAGTAGTTCACAGTTATTTGGACAGAGAGATTTAAGCGGGTCATACTCAAAGAGTGTTGAGTGGCCAGTTCTCTTGATGTAGTGGATGTTAACAAATAAGATTAGGAGAAAAACCAGTAGGAAAAGCCTGGCAATGGTTTGGGATACCACTGTGACATTAAAGAAGGATCTAGGCAAGGGTGAAGGGACATACCCAGTGCTTCAACACAGGTAACTCATATTATTCCTGGTTTCCTTATTTCCTTGTTTTAGCGTTTTAATGGGTGCAACGTTAATGTCGTATATTTTTGAAGCAGTGCTTTGAGGAATGCGGAGGAAAATACTGTGGGCAAGTGATCGAATATAAAAACCGAGCGTGGCAAAAGTGCCAGACTAGTAGTTTCTCTCAGTGGTTTAGGTGGGAAATGGAGGGGTTTCCTTTGTTCCTCTGTTGTTGCTGCTTACCCTGCCCTGTCAGCAGCACGTTGTTGTCACTGTTCCCTATTGAACATGGGCTGCTGGAACTGTTCGCAGCAGGGATTAAATTAGGGCAGTTTTATGTGATGATTATGTGGAGTTACAGGGGCTTGTTGGCTACTGCTTTTCTCTGTGTGTAGGTATCATGTGTTGCTCTCCTTTCAGTGAGATTTAACCCTGATATTTAGTATTTCTCCCTACAGGATAAAGTAGCATGGAAAGACTTTAATCTCTTAATGATTTAGTGCTTGATGATCTTCAGTGAAGAGATTGATGACCTTGGAGTCATGAGTGTGCAGTGACTACAGGACTTTTGTTTTTGATTTCTTGAATGTTTGGGAGGGCTGATAATCCCATTTGTACATTCATGCAGTTGTATTTCTAAGTAATTTTTTGCAAGATTCCCTGCAAGGAAATCAAATAGATTTCATTTTGCTGTTCAACAGAGGAAAGGATTTGTTGAGTGCTTTTTCCTGAGCTACAATAAAGAAGTCCACTTTTCCAAAACTGATTTTTTTTTTTTTGTAGCAACTTGTCACTTATAAGGTATTTTACCCTATTTTCTAATTAATTTTCCTTGTACATAGTTACATGCCACACTGTATCATTTTAAGCTTTAGAACAACATGGTGACATTGCTATTTTAAACTGGTCTCTCCTTTGGGCATGAGCGAGATCATCTCAGGACCACCAGGATTATAAATACTGTGTGAGAAGGTCAGGTTTAAAGTTTCCAAATCTCCATAAGAAAGCAAGCTTAATTTCCAATCCCCTTTATAAAGCCTGATGAATTTATTATCCTCTACAAGCATCAAAAGAAAACAGCTGAAAATTAAGCTGAAATGGCATCTGTTCTATTTCATTGCTGTTGATAACTTGTTTACAGATATAAGAAAACTTATGTTCATATCTTTGGGTCGTATTACTTCCCACAGGGTTATGACTACACTTCTTCAGAAGACAGGACTAAAGACAAGCAGACATGCCTAGTTTTTTCATGTTTGATTTCCTTTATTTTAGTATTCTACTAACATTAGTCAGAATGGTTTTTCCACTATAGTATTTTCTATCAGTACACCTTGCATTTATTTTCTTTGCATCTCCTCTTGGACTAAATGTGTATTTTGTTCTAGTGGTATATTGTTTTTATGTGGTTTGATAAAACTTTGAATTCAGTTTGAGAGAAAATAACTGAAGTTTGAGTTTTGACTTTGCCTGCACTGATTGCTGTTTAAAACCCAATTTGAATTAGACCTGGCTTTTTTAGTTGCATTTTTCAGATACTTAGGAAGACCAAGGTATCCACATAACTTTGGGTCATTTCTTTTAGTAAAGGAAAAATACTACATTACTGGTGCAATATATGATATAAGCTTCAGGTTTTATATTTATGCTAGAAATAATTTTACATGTTTCTTTCAAGTTCAGAAATCCTGCTTGGTTCTTTGTAGGAGTATTTGTGTTTATAATCATGCTGTTTGTGTTTATAATCAGGCTTTAGCAAGTCTCCTTCTATGGGAATTTGGGGGTTTTTGAAGAGATCTCTGTTTTAATTGGGAAGGTGGGAGCCTGTGGACTTTGTTGTTTGAGACAGCAAGAAGGGGCACACTTGAACAGGGGCAGAAACCAGACACAGCAGTTCTGTTCAGAGTTGTTTGTACTTGAAACCATTACTGGGAACAAGAGCCAGATAAACTAGATTTGGCTGATGATGGTTGGTGTTGGGAGATAAACCTGCAGCTCACTCCAGTTCTTTGTCACCTCTACAGTTTTAAACATCACCTCTCCCTCACTTCTTCTGGTCTAAGGATACCTCTGACTATGCCCCACCCTGCTCTTCCAAATTATTTGCTTTTTGTTTAAAAAAAAAAAAAAGGTTATGGTCCACATCTTGAAACTTGAGTTGGGGTAAGTTGGTTTTTATTTGGTGATAGTTAAACTGGGGGAAAAAAAAAACCTAGCAAGAAAAACTTCCAGTAGGAGAAACTATAAAAATCACCTGTGGCAGCAACCTCGCCACTGGAATGTGCAGCACTTCCAGTCACTGACAAAAGCTTTCAGACACAGGTGATTCAGTGACATTGCACTGAAGGGTCTGAGTATTCAAAGCACTTAATGCATTGCATTTGTCTGATTGGATTTTTTTTATGTTCAAACCTCATTTTCAATGGTGTAAATAACGAGAAATATCATGAAAGGCAATGGATCTATATTATTATAAAGTTCATGTCAGAGCCTGTTGTGCTGGTAGCACTCATTAGCTACATTTACTCAAGGTAGTTCCAGGTGGTTTCTGAGGTAAGTTAGAAAACCACTTTTAATAAAATTGTTAAGAGGAGAAATTATTTATGTAACAGTGCTCCTACTTGTTTATTCACATATAAAATGTTATAAATGAAAGAAAAATAGTCAATTCAGGTAAGAAAGCAGAAGTGATTTATAGCCTCTTTGTTAGTATGATGAGAGAGGTGTTTGGCCTGCAGATGCAATTGAATTTCAGAAAATGTTTTGCTCCATTGATGGATGGAATTAGTAGAGCTGGGACACTTATAATGAAGGGAGATAGACAGGAGTCATAGCATTTGTTGTCAGATGCAGACTTCCCAAACTGCTGGTTTGTGACTGGTGTTCCAATTCATAGATTATAAATTCATATATTATAGTAATGCCAGAGGGGATCATCTTGTAATCTTGTCCTAGTACCAAGGACACAGTATTCTAGTGGCAGTCGCACCACTGCCAAAAGGAGAGGTAATACAATCTTTCTACTCCCCACCTACTTAATATTCCAGTTTATACGTGCAAGGTTTGCCTTGGGCGCATCAGCCAGTACTGAAACTGTGTTCAGATACCTCCACGTGCTTCCTAGCACAGGTATCTCCCATCCAAAGTTTGACCTACGTTTTTGTTTCGAATTCATTTATTCAGAACCTGGTCATGGTTTCTATCCCACATTCACTGCCTGTGCCAGTGGGCTAAGGAGCTGCTATGTACTCGTGATGTGTCACTCACACCATGGTGGTGTTGGCTGCAGATCTTCAATAACCAGTTTTTGTTGTTTCCCCATTCCATTACCATCTGGGAGAGGGTGAGAACTGATCCTCGTGGGACCCAGCAGAAATAAGCCTTCTTTATGTTCACACAAATATAGTTTGAAACTGTCTAAGGTATTTTATATGTGCTCTGATGATTCTTTCATATCAATCTACTTAATCAAGTTGTGTTTGGGCATTTTGGGAAGCATGGAGAAAATGAAGGATGTGCCAAACAGCAGATCATCTGGAAACAATCCTCCCACATACACAGAATGCCATCTCCTGCATGTTACCTGCCTGGCAAGAGCAGGCAGAAACACCTCTGAGCATAAGGACACATTTCATTCCTATTCAAATGTGTACCTTAAGGCTAGCTGGGAAAATAGAGTTCCTGCTGCAAGTACTCAACAGCCTCGCTGCTGCTCTCAAAAGAAATTCCCTTTTTATCTTGGGATGTTTTGGCTTCAATACAGAACAAAACAGGAGCCTTTAAATGGTTGAGCACTTTGAGAAGTGGGTTTGTTTCTTCCTGGTTTGTTTTTTGGTTTTGTTTTGTTTTTTTAAACTTCTACTATAAAGACAAAGACTGTGTCCTCTGCCAATCTGTTCATAATACTTATTAATTCCCTGAAAGACAGTGTTTATACCAGCATACAGTTGATAACATTGGTAAGATATAGCGTCTTAGTTTAGTGTATTGTTTCAGTTCTGGTGTTCAAGCACTCTGAAATACTAATCAAAGTACATCAGTGCAAGAATACAATATGACAAGTAGATCGGCACATAAAAGCTTGGAAATGCATTTTCTTTTTAAACAAAGTGCTGTTCTGAAAAAAACCCTTACGATGATTTATTGGATAGTTTAGTTTCTATAGCTCTTTCTGGTACTGGGACAATATGTAACTTTACGCTTGGATTATAATATTTCTGAAAATATAGATTAAAATATTAAAGGAAAAAAACCCCAATTTTTATCTGAGTACAACTTCATTAAAAAAAAATCAAAAAAAAAACCAAACCCCACTGCTGTTAATAAAGTCTTTTACTGCTTTGCAAGTTAATAAAAACTGATTTGTTGAGCAATGTAGGTACTTTGAAAAGGCTGAATAATAATTTTTCACTACAGGCTGTTGTGGTGGGTTGACCCTGGCTGGATGCCAGGTGCCTACCACAGGCTTTCTGTCACTCTTCTCCCCAGGTGGGTAGGGGAGAGAAAAATATAACAAAAGGCATGTTGGGACAAGGGCAGAGAGAGATCACTCACCAGTTACAGTCATGGATAGAACAGTGGACTAGGGGAAAATTCAGCTTATTACCGATCAGAATAGGATAGTGAGAAATAAAATCAAGTCTTAAAAACACCTTCCCCTGACCCTTCCCTTCTTCCCAGGCTCAACTTGGGGGCCTAGGGGGACAGGGGGTGAGGGCTGTGTTCAGTTTATCACACATTGTCTCGGCTGCTCCTTCCTCCCCAGGGATGTGACTCCTCACACTCTTCTCCTGTTCCAGGGTGGGGTCCCTCCCTGGAAAAGTCCTCCGTGAACTTTTCCAGCATGAACCTCTCCCAAGCAGTTCTTTATGAACTGTCCAGCATTGGTCACTTCCATGGGTTGCAGTCCTTCTGGAACAGGCTGCTCCAGTGGGGGTCCCCTGCTGGCAAACCTGCTCCAGAGTGGGCTCTTCTCTCCATGGGTCTGCAGATCCCTGCTAGGAGTCTGCCCTGTCATGGGCTTGCTAGGGTGTCACAGACTCCTTTGGGCATCTTCCTGCTCTGGCCAGGGTCTACAGGTGGAACTCTGCTCCACCGTGGGCCTCCGTGGGCTGCAGGGACACAGCTGCCTCACTGGGATCTGCACCACAGGCTGTGGGGAATCTCTGCTCCGGCACCTGCAGTGCCTTCTCCCCTCCTTCTGCGCTGACCTTGGGCTCTGCAGAGCTGTTTCTCTCTCACATTCTTGCTTCTCTCTCTGGTTGTAGTTGCTGGGGTTTGTTTTGGTTTTTTGGTTGTTTCTTTTCCCCTTTTTAAGTACATTATTCCAGAGGCACCATCACAGTTGCTGCTGGGCTCAGCCTTGGCCAGCGGTGGGTCCCTCTTGTAGCCGGCTGACATTGGCTTTATTGGACAGGGTGGTGGCTTCCAACATCTTCTCACAGAAGCCGCCCCTGTAGCCCCTGCCCCCATCCTGCTACTAAAACGTCGCCATGCAAAGCCAATAAAGCTATGAATTACTTCAATAAAGTACTTATTTTTTACTTAGGTGCCTGATTTAAATGTGAACAATTCTAACACCTACCAAATACAGCCAGAAACAGGCATTTGTGTGCTCTGGAACTTGAATGTAGCTGGTATGAAGAACACCAGCTGTGGCTGCACAGTCAAAAATCATTGCTGCATTTAGGTAGTGCCTCAAAGGAAGTGCCTTTGTGTGCTCTCTTGAGACGAGCTTCTGAAATGATATGTTGGTCTCTATTATAGTAGTAATATCTATCCCCTTGTCTGTGGTGTGTGTAATACTTCCCAGTTCTCAAGTCCCACTTCACTGCTGCAGCTTACTGTAATTGATAGCCCCAGTCACCTGCACTTGGAGGCTTTCCTGCATGTAGCACAGTCTTAATTGAGTCACTAGAGATTAAACTGACTGAACAGAAGGGACACAAGTGCTGCTGATCGTGTTGGAATCACTGCAGGAGCAGTAAGGAAGGTTTTGGGTTGAAGGGGTTGCTGATGTTCAAGTCACTGCTGTCATACCAGCTGCACTCTGAGCCTTTTGGTGCCTTCTTGGGAACAGAACATCCCACACCAGTGTAGTTTAAGGGGCTGCCCAGGCTTCCAAGACTTTGAAGGTGAATGCTAATTGTTATTTCTGGTCATAACATCATTTCACAATGCAGATCATGCCAAAGTGGCAGTGGTGATTAATCTGTCAGAAGTTGTTGCCTTAATGTTCCCTTTGTCAGAGATGTGTTTGAAGAACTGCAGAAGGCGGCAGATATCATCTCTAGTGACTTGGGAAATTGCAAATGGTGAAAGATAAATAAACTTTAGGTGGGCTCAGTGGTGCATGGCAGAATCTGGTTATTAAATGCAAGTTCATTATGCAGAAATGTGTTTGAAGCAAGGGCCAAGCAGAGGCACCAAAAGTTTCTTGGTCCAAGAGGAAGCATCCTGAGGGCCCAGAGAACACTGTCACTTGCTGCATTAGTGTTCATAGCACTTTATTGAAATACCATTTGAGTATTTGAGGGAAAGAAGGGAGCTTACGCAGCTGCAGTGTACCAGGAGGTTTTCTGCACCTTTATAAACATGTAATCTTCAAATTAGGCCTATACAAGCTTTTAGGTTCCCTTATGTTTCATTAGCAAAAGCAATGGCTCATAGAGGCCCTATATTGACTCTCAGAACTTGAGTAAAAAAACTTTAGTAAATGTCTTCAATATCTGAGCTTCTAGACTGTCAATGTGCTGTTAGAATATCTGTGTAACTGAACATGAGAAATTACTGAGATGACCAGATAATAAAAAGAAAGTATCTCATCAGACCACTGTTATGTTTTGCAAGTGTGGTCATGTCTTTTGGGCAATTCAGTGCTCTGCCACCGCTTTATATTTATAAAAATGGAATTAATTGAGCTGTAAAAATATACTTGGAAGACACTTGTTCAGGAAACACAGACCAGCGTGACCAGTGCAAAAAGCAGTTCCAGAGCTGTCAATACTAGCTTTAAATTAGAAAAATGCTGTTTTATAAGGTCTGTCACTGAATTCTTGATTCCAGTTGTCTATCCAGAGAGACTGAAAGAGGATTCAGATATTTTGGGCCTTAAATGATGTATCATATCTGCTGGTGTTTCTGGGCTTCAGAATTTTTTTATGTATGCCAGCTTTCCCAGCTGCTTGATTAAAGTCCCTTTTAAGCATTTGCTAAAGAAAGGGACAGCATTTGTCTGGGTATCAGTTGTTCAGAAAATTTTCCGAAAACATAAACTGTCTTTCATAAACATTCTCGTACTGGTGTATCCCAACTTCTGAAGTTTCAGGATAAAAGAAAACATCTTTGACTATAATTTAGGAGTGCTGTTATCTCGGAATGTGAGTCCTCAAGCCTGACTTCCTTTGTTCATATTCATGTTGATTAAGTAGAGTATAACTATAGCATTAGTGACAACAAATACTTTTGAAGCAACCTGGTTCTCCATTTTCTGAGGAAACATGAAAACTGTTGCTTGTAGTAGAGATTAAATCAGTATTAAATGAGGGAGTTAATTCTTTTAAACTTTCCATCTTGCCACTGTCCATAGCTGAGAAGAAAAGGAATGCTGGGAGTCCCAGCAGAAGTTACTAGCCTCTTTCTCAGCCTGATACCAATATAATAAAATAAACCAGTGTTTCAACTAGCTCAATCCATTCTATGTCAGACTTCTTAAATACTGTGTAAAGGACTCTCCTGCCTGGTTTGTTATATCTGGGAGGCAAACAAAATACCCAGGGTGGTTCAACTTCCTTCAGGAAGGGCAAGTTATAATTCTGTGTTAACAAGATACTTGGGAATGCTTCTCATCCCAAGGATGAGCTACCCAGAAGGTTTTTAATCAAATGAAATTTGTATGTGCACTACTTTTTCTGTTATAACTCCTACTCAGCTCTCCCATAGCAGATTATCAGTTTAAAATTCATTGTTGAGCTCATATCTTCCAAAGCATGGAAATTAGTTTTGTCATATTTGAAGGCATATTTCCTACTTTTCCTCCATCACACTGCTTTTAGAAAAATGTTCTTTTTTTTTTGTAAGCTGTAGCTTTTCTTTTCCTATTGTTGTGTTTCAGTATTTATCCACATTTTGGAAAGGATTGCCAGTTGCCATTTTCCTGCGCCTTTCATAAATGGGCAAATCAGTAAAGGAAGGGTAAATGAAACTCTGGAATAACGTGTTATAGTATTCATTTTTATAAATGGCTGTCCTTTCTCAGAGTTTTCATATAACTGCACTCATTCAGCCAGCACTCTGTCTGCAAATTACCAGTGGCAGTCTCCATTCTCCTTCCAGCAGATACCCTCATTCTAGACAGTTTTACATCATTCAGACATCACTTCAAATCCACAAAGATTTGTAATCATTTTGGAAAGCTGAAGGCCTGTAGCACCGGAGCAGACAAGTACTCAGATTTCCCAACCTTATCAATAAGAGATTAAGTTATATCAAGACAGAAGAGCAACAAACATTAGGCCTTCTGAGAAAACTTTAATTTTTAAAACTCTTTATATTGCTGGTCAAATCTACTCATGACCTTGATTTACTCACCTCTTTCCAAGTTTGTGTGTTGTTGCATCACTCTCTTTCAAAGCTACTTGTGAAAAACCAGTTTATTGAGGAAAATACCAGCTTCTATTCTAGGTCCTGGTAGGGAGTCATGTAAGTCATGGATTGTGGCAGGCTCTGTAAAGTGGTGATAGTGGTGACAACTGGGAAGATCATGCCTTGACCAGTTCTTGGGGTGGTCCTGTGCAGAGCCAGGAGCTGGACTTTGACAATCCTCATGGGTCCCTTCCAACTCGGGATATTCTATGATTGACAAGGACATTCCGTGAAGCTGCCAAGACATGCTCTGCCTTTACACAGACCTTCTGTCTTGAACACCAAGATAAGCAGTATCCCCTCATTGTCCTGTCTGAGACCTTTTCACCAGAAACTATCAGGTGCAGAAAGCAGTGACCAAAGACATGTATAAATAAGAAAAAGATGGTCTTGTCATCATGTCATCTATTGAGAGTTTCAGGTGGTGATACATAACAGTTAATCTTCAGGTGTTTCTTTGTGTTGCAGGGTGGGAACAACGCAGGCCATACTGTGGTTGTTGATGGGAAGGAGTATGATTTTCACCTATTTCCTAGTGGCATCATTAATCCAAAGGCAATTTCTTTTATTGGTAAGACAATTTTGCAATTTATTATGTAAGATAAAATTGTATAGTGAATAGCTGCAACTGTATTTTTTAGTAACAAGTAAAGAAAATTGTATAAGTGACAGATTTGCTTAAGCTGTATGACTTTTATTCCACTGCTGCTTTAATATGAAGAATTACTCTACTTTCAGTGTAGTTTCTGCTGTTAGAAAGCTGAGAACAAGAACACTCTTTTCCTATCTTTTTGCTCCTTCTTGTACATTATGGTACAAGTTTGAATTCCACCCTCTACTTGCACACTCCTTTTATACTTTCATGAATCTGTGTGCTATTCTTTGAGGACACAAACCCCAGGACTTAGGCTAAATAAATAATATAATTTATCTCTGATATCTTCTTTACTGACTTTCCAGAAGCAGGCCCCAGGATACCAGACTCTGCTTGGAAGGTTGTCATCCAGCCTCCTTTTTGTTGACATCACTAGCTGTTTAGGGTGATGCTGTATTTTGCCATAAAGATATTTGGTGCAGATGGCATCATATAAAGGTTTGCATTGCCTACTGGACATCAAACTCATATTTAGATGATAGGCAAATTTAAGGTCCAAAGTTATGATTCTTCCTGGCAGAAATTATGTACAGACTGTGCAAGAAATTAGTGTAAGTTTCAGTGAGTCACAGAGTTTCAGTGTTTTTCCATTTGATAATTTCCGAATGAATGACTGAAATATACTAAACGTATTTTTCCTCTCAGCTAAATGTGCTGTGTTGTCTTGCTTTCTGATTTACTCCCTTGTCAATTAGTAATGACTATTACTTAAGTTTTGCTAAATTTAGGCTGAGACTGGCTCTTGCATATATTTCTGATGTTCCCAAGGAGGCAGCAGCTGTTTCCAGCCCACTGCATCACTAATCCTCCACGTCTCGCCAGCACTGCCCTGTATTGCTTGTGGTTGTGCTTAGAAGCAGGGGGGAGGCATAGCTAATGTATTACAGCACAAGTTCGAGCTGAGTTTAAAACAAATACCTGAGTATTGAAGAAAATTTAAATATTTTCACGCAGGCTTGTCAGTGTGGTAAGGCCACGGACTTCTTTGAGCTTCTCCCTGTGAACAATTGAGGCTGAAGTCGAGGGGCAAAGTCCACCACAAACAAAGACAAGAATCTGCTTACCTCAGCTGGCTGTGCAGCAGCCTGGCTTTCACGCCTGAAACAAGCCAGCTCTGGTTTTCCTGATTTTAACAGGCTGGTAGCTGCTTATGCAAAATCAGGATTTGTCCAAAAAGTTCTCAAGGTCACTTTGTGACAAATTTAGTTTTGCTTTTTAAATAAAACTTTAGATAAGTAAGTGTTTGCAATGCCTTACTTCCTACAAGTGAGTATTTTATTCCTTGCTTTAAAATAAATCATTTATGTTCCCAAAGGTAATGGAGTGGTTATACATTTACCAGGCCTGTTTGAAGAAGCTGAAAAGAATGAAAAGAAAGGTTTGTATCAAGTAATTTTTAACCTACCTTTATATCAGCAGCCAGGTTGAGGGTTTTTGTAAACTGTTGTTTCTGGCCATAAGTACTCAGTGCAGTAACAGTCTAGATTTTAAAAATAGTATTTAAAATGTTGAATTGCATTGCAGTCTTTGGACATATTTTCTAACTCAACCTTTTCGTGTGTTTTGGGGAGTTTTATGGCATTTGATACCACATTAGATGGAAAATAAATCCCAAAGTGTGTGGTAAGCTCCCTTTGACCTCAGACTGAGATGATTTAACTCAGAGTTTCTGTGCCCAAATATAAACTCAATTGGTTCTGCTTTGAGTGAGGCTTTGGATCCTATGACCTTCCAAGGTGCCTTACTTCCTAGATTGTTTTATGTTCCTATATAGAAATCATCTGTTTTCTGAGCACAAATGGAGTTTAAGCGATGTATTGTATAGCAAGTTAAACAAGATTTCCTTAAAGTAAGATTTGTGTGTAAGCCGCAGCATTCTGGAATTAGGAAGTGAGTATCTTTTTCCATGCCAAAATGAGAAAGCTGAGAAGTTAAAAATGAGAAAAGTTTGTTAACAGAAACATTGCTATATTTGATGTTTCCTTATGGTTTATCCATTTTGTCTGGAGTCTTCTTAACAAGAAGCCATATAAACTTGGAGAAAAGCATAGAAAAGCTGAAAGCCAATGTCAAAGTTTGACCAATCAGCACAGCTGAAATCCTACCTTTCTTTATATCTTCTGACAGGCTTAAAAGATTGGGAGAAAAGGCTGATTATATCAGATAGAGCACATATAGGTAAGTGACGATTGAAAGGGGGAAAAAACCTTGCAAATGATTGCTTAGCTCATGATGCTAAACTATTATGCCACAGAGCAGTGATGTATTTGATCTAACACAGCTTCTTTGTATGTTGTGCATCAGAAGCATAATAATGGAATTTGTATCCACTGAAGAGTGATGTTTTACATGTTTTCACAACGTTTAAGGAATACTTGCTCTGTTTTCTCTTGAGGAGGCCTGTGCACTGTCAGTGACAGCAAAGGCACTTTGTCTTGAAATTATGGATGTCTGTGATGTAAAGAATGTTTTTCTCCTTTGGTCTCCCACTAAATCCATTTGATTTTCCATTGCAGTGTTTGACTTTCACCAGGCAGTAGATGGGCTCCAGGAAGTGCAGCGTCAAGCACAAGAAGGCAAAAAGTAAATATTTTCAACACCCTCATTTCATTAACAGTTACGCAAATTTGAAAAGAAATGGAGTAATTTTGGAAAACAGAAGCGCAGTATACTTCTAAAGACCCTTGTTGATATTACTAATTCTGTGACTTGGTTCTGCTTCTACTAATGTTAGTGAACAAACTGACAAACTAACTGTCAGCCAGACTCAAGGCTTCATGCTTTACTGCATACCACGAACATTAGCAATATTTATGCAAAGTCTGAAAGTTGCTATGTATTTATTATTATAGAACTTTAATATCTTTTATTGTCTCAGACTTCTTGCCCAGTGTGTGATACAGTGAAGAGTTTTAACAACATTACTTGGCATAAAGTGTATTTTTTGCGTATATTTATACATGTTGGGTGGGTGTTGTTTTCACTTAGTATTGGCACAACAAAGAAGGGGATTGGACCAACATATTCTTCCAAAGCTGCACGAACAGGCCTTCGGATTTGTGACCTCCTTTCTGACTTTGATGAATTTTCTTCAAGGTACAACTATTTTCACTTCTAAATGTTATGCTAAAGAGTGATACATTTTGGCTGACAGATTGGCTTTTAAGGGGATGTTTTTAAATATGTGTCTGAATTTTGTGTATAAATTGTCTAGAAGGAGAAGAAAACTGGAAAGAATGTGTGTGTATTTCCTGTACTTCACAGAGTTTCTTGTAATTTAAAATGTAATTTTGTACATTGGGAAATGCACTGGTTGAGGTATCAAAAGTCCTGGGTGTTTTCTCCCTATAGCTCTCAGTATATACTGTGAGTAATATAAATTGATTTCTTGCCAGAAGTTCTTGTAAACAATGACTATGTTCCTCAGAGATACAATTTCAATATTTTTCAGATTTAAAAATCTGGCACAGCAATACAAGTCAATGTTTCCCACATTGGAAATAGATACAGAAGGACAACTGAAAAAGCTAAAGGTAAGGATTTAACACTTGTAATATTTATTTTCATTTTAAAAAGTAAAAACAAAGTGTACAAGAACTACCACTGATTAAACTAATAAATAATTTATATGAAAAATTCATGTGTTCATTGTTATAAAAGCTTTAATAAGCAGTAACTATGCTTTGTAATAGAATGTTCTCTCTTATTGTAGGCATTAATATAAACTTTGTGGGTTATGTAATTCCCCTGTAATATTTTACTTTTTTGAATGTTGTTTAACATGACTTGTATTAAAGTAGTCAAGAGAATGCAGGGTGACAATTTCAGTTAGTGTTCTCCAGTCTTTCTGATGGACTTCATTGATTACTGAAGAAATGTTTGTGGTAACGTTTTTCAAGATCCTGGTATTACAAGAAAATTGTCTTTTTATAAATAAGTTCAGAAGAGCCACTGATAAAACAGTTTCTTTCATGAATATGTAAGAAAAGAGAATGATAAAAATCTCTCTTACCTTTCCCAGGTTTCATCTCACACTTACTCAGAGCTGACACCGTTGAGATGTTTTTTAATATTTTAAACAAGTGATTTTTTTTTCTTTTGGTGCTTGCACTATTTCTAAATCCCATTCTCAGTGTGTCTAGACTATTAACACACTATCTAGAGACTACAGCAACAGAATTTGGTAGGCAAACCACATCTTTATGAAACAGAAATTATACAGAAATTATGGCATTCTAATGCTATAATAAGTAATTTTTTTTTTATGTGGTTCAGTAGAGAGATTTGTTTTCAATGGATTATAAGATAGTGGTTCTATTGTTCAGGAAAACACAGTTACTGAGGCTGGAAGCTTAAGACTTACCTGTATGTCTCATCCTTCAAAAGTGAACACAGCGTTCCCTACTTCCATCCACTGCCTGGGGAAGCTGACTTTTGTGCTCAATTTGCAGGGATATGCTGAAAAAATAAGACCCATGGTTAGAGATGGTGTGTATTTTATGTATGAAGCTCTTCATGGCTCTCCAAAGAAGATCCTTGTTGAAGGAGCCAATGCAGCATTACTTGATATTGATTTTGGTAAGTTATATTCTAAACTCAGTTTAACTCCTCTAAGAGGTCAGTTTTATTTTGGTTAATCTTATTTTGATTTGAGTTTGTATTGACTGCAAACAGCAGGAAAATAGGGAAACGAAATAGGAACAGGTAGGAACAGATCTCCCGGAAGTAAAGCACAAATAAGACATGGGTTGTATCATTAACAGGGTTAAATGCTTAGGGTTTAAATACTGATTTTTACAGAAGTTTTTTCCAGTGGAGTTGAAATTTCGCTCCAGACGTTTTTGTCTTTATGACTTTTAAATGTGTGTGCACATTTCCAGACAATCCAGGCACTCATTGCAGTGCTGCTGAGATAATTCCTCTGCAATGGAAGGAGGATTAAACTCATATAGTAACCTCTAAGTCTTGCTGCTTCAATTGGTCTCTGCTCTGCTTTCTTACCAAAAGTCTATTTAAACAACCTAGTTCTCAGTGAAAATGAAATGAAGAACTGATCCTCCTAACCAGAGTCACAGTGTAGAGATTATGAGTAACCTCTTAAGACTTGGACAATTTGTGGCAGATACTCAGAGCCACTTGTGTAGAGCATTTGGAATGTCAGACTGTGACCTTTACACCAGGCTCTCCATCGATGTAGTGGAAATACTTTCTGTGATACACAAGACATTGAAAAAAAACTTTACACAGCAGCAGCATCTTATAATAGATCCCATGCCTAATGGATGTAGTATTAAGATGCTTTTCAGCTTCTCCCTTGTGGGCCATTCTCAGTGAAAGTTACAAAGAATGAATGACATGTAGCAAGAATTTCCCCGCTCTTTGGCTGCTGTTTCAGTTTAGCTTTAAAGCCAAACATAGAGGTGAAAAACTCCCTTGAGGTGATAAAGCAAAACCAGTCTTTGTTTCTTACCACTGCTGAAACAGGGTTGTGCTGTTGTGTTTTGTCAGGCACGTATCCCTTCGTGACCTCATCGAACTGCACCGTGGGCGGTGTGTGCACCGGGCTTGGTGTCCCTCCCCAGCACGTGGGTGATGTGTACGGAGTGGTGAAGGCCTACACCACTCGTGTGGGCATTGGAGCCTTCCCCACCGAGCAGATTAATGTAGGTTTAACGTTACAAAGTGTGATACATACAGTTGCCAACAAATAGCAGTCCATGGAATGGGGTAAGGGTACATCAGGAATGAATAAGCGGTGTAATAATAAATGCCGAGCAATCGCGCTCGTGAAAAGGGGAATTAAATTACAGGCTTCAGGTATTTTTCATCTGTGTTACGATGTTATATTGCAGGGACTATGCTTCTGTTGTAATGAATTATGTGAAAACAGACTTCATCAACTTATATAAGATCGTTAGGTGTGTTTCAGTGGCTAGAGTTTGTTGTTGTATACTGGAGCTGTCAGTGTGTCAAAGGAGAGCACAAATTACAGGACAAAACCTCTCTGCTTAACAGCCTGTGTTCTGTGTGATTTATAGAATAAATGTGGCATGTGCATCAGCCAGTCATGCTCTAACTGATCAATAAAAAGAAGGGGAGAGACTTTGATTCTTTTAAACTGTCTACAGTATTTTCATTATCAAGAAACTAGAAAGCTTAGGTATTGATTATGAGCTATGCATATGGCAATCTCTGGGTTAGTGTTCTGAATCTAATTTAAGAATTGAGTCACTAAAATCCTTTCTCTAATGACTCAAATAGGTTGGTGGTATCCTTTAGGTTTATGGATCATGGACGTGAAGTTTCTTCCTTCTTCATTTTTAGCCCATTATAGACACTGCCAGTCCAAAAGCAACACCTGGCAGTCTCACACTCTGGTAGAACCAAGTATCACTTGACATGGACATGGAGTCTGACCTAGACATTGTACAAGCATTGGTCTTGTCCCAAACATTTACAGTCTTGTCCCTAAAAACAGTAGATGCCAAAAGACCGGATGAAGAAAGTAAATGCAAACAAAATTTTAAAAACAGCTGAATCGCCAAGGAAATCTTCCTTTTAGATGAAGAAGGAAGAAAAGTGTTTCTTTGGAACATGAAATAGTCAAATAAATGGTTGGAAATGTTAGTGATTGCAATACAAAAATCCTGTTCATTAGGGACTCTTTTCTCTGCCTTAGTTCCATCCTAGTAAAACTTAGGTTTTTTTTCATTTTTGCTTTAAAAAAAAGGCTTGAAATTGAACATATTTTTCTTGCAGTTCTTGCGGTTTTTCAGGGAAATAGCATCAGCATTATTTCTGTCTTATTTTAGGAAATTGGAGATCTTTTACAGTCCCGTGGCCATGAGTGGGGAGTAACTACAGGCAGAAAGAGACGCTGTGGCTGGTTAGATCTTGTCATTTTGAAATATGCTCATATGATCAACGGATTCACTGCGTAAGCATCAAAGATTTTGCGCTACATTTGGAAGTGATAATTTTGTGCTTCGCAGAATAAATATGTAGGTAACATTAATATAAGTCCAGTAAAGTGTTACATTTTAAGCAATACATTAATTCGCAGTGGGCAACTGAGAATTGTCTTAATTCTAATAATAATCTAATTCCTTTTTTTTTTTCTAATTAAGTAACTTTACAACATCATAGCAGTGATTTTTTTTGGTATATGTTTTCACTTTGCTTACCTCAGATGGCCACTGTAGATTGGATCAATGTATGAGCTTTCTAACAGTTTGCTCTAGTGTTCTTGATCCAGTCATTTTATACTGACTTGTGCTGGGTTTGAGCTTTGGTTGCCTCTAGTGGATCCTACCTGTAGGACCAATTCTGCTTCATTTGGAACCACTGCCTCTATAAGTGAAATAAATGGGATGACACAAAGTGTACAGTGACTGGCACAACTTTCATTCCAGGTTCATTTATTTGCAAAGGTGTAGTCAAATGTTGTATTATAAATTCTGCTTTTAATGGGCTGACATTTGTTTTCTTTAAGATGAAGTGACTTACTTGGTTGATAAAATATTTTATAATTCAAAATACATATAAAATTGGCATTTTACGGGAAAAGTGGCTGTTTAAAGGAGCTGTTCATGACCATAATGCCCTCAAGCTAGCTTATGTCTTGTGCTAAAATACTAGTAGCTATCACAAACCATTGATTTATAACTAACTACCAATCTGTATCTTCAGAAAAAGTTGCAAAAATTTTATAACAGTTTTGTTCATATGAAGTGTAGATTTACTGATGCATTCAGGCAAACTTGTTCATATATGCAAACTCATGACTCTGGGAATTTTAATGTATTGTAAACTGAGACTTAATTTAATGTTGTTTATGCTACTACTAATATTACAAAGGAACAATGGTCTTGTTCATTATTTCTCAGAATGGTTTTTAGTTTTTGGTTTGTGGTTTTTTTTTTCACTTGGATTTATATTTTGCTTTAACTTACAAGTCTCTAGTTTATGTGGAAATAGCTTTAAGAAGTCATTAGGTTTCCTTTTATTTAAATTCTATACAATTACTGCACTCCTATCAATAAAACTATGTCATCTCTGATAACGGTGACAGTTACAAAACATGAGCAGATAAAAACATTTGAAAAGTTGAAGAACTGTCTCTAGGTGCTTCTTTCCCTTTTGATTTAATCCTTGCATTCATCACATACTTACTGAGCACACACAGCATGGACTATTATGCACTACCTGTCTAAATCCTTAACTACTCAGATTTTTACCAAGCAAGGTCTAGGATATTGTTTCTGGAGAATTTGACTAGTGTTAAAATGCATCTTTATTGTGATCAGTGAATACTACAGTGTCTTCTTGAGGTTCCATTTTTGCGTGCTAGTTTGTTCATTCACAAGATGAAAAAGGCTCATTAAACTGTCAGCACAGCCAAGGAACTGAAAGTCAGGCTGATTCTTCCTACTGAACTGCAGACGTGGTTTTAGTAACCAGACCATGCTTGCTCTGTTATAAAAGTGTAATTTAGTAAATAAATCTGTCACAGAGTTGTTGTGAATCCGTAGGAATAATCAAAAGTGCTGTCAATGATGTCAAGAGTTGTAACCCCCAAACTAGGCCCCCCAAGTGCCGCTTCACCTAGTGTGCATTTTCATGCACTGAGCTGAACACTGTGCACCTGTATGAGCAGCCAAGAATTGAGGAATGTGTCATAGTAACTCAGAGGCGTGAATTCATTTAACAGCGTTCATAGTTTAATGCATTTATGTATTTCTGCTGGCTGGGCTGCCTGAGCTGGACTTGGGAATAAAAAAAAAAAAAAAAAAAGGTGGAAAGTATTGAAGAGGAGATTCACCACATGTATAACACTTACTGTTGTTTTTCTGTGCAGTTTGGCGTTAACAAAACTGGATATTCTCGATGTCCTTGATGAAATTAAAATTGGTGTTGCCTACAAATTGGGTGGAAAAAGAATCCCATATTTTCCAGGTAAGTTGTTAAACATCTATGTTCATTTTTATCTTTCCTGCCAGTTAAGTCACGCCTGTTGGGAAAGACTGCTTTTTAAAATCAGGCTTGATTTCTTTTTTGCTGGACCTCCTGTAGCAATTTGTGGAGCTGCAGTATCTGTGTAAAGGCAGCTGTACCAGTACACTGACATTTTCCATTTACCTTGAGTCTGTGTACAGTGAACTTCAGAGCAAATAAAATCTTGTGTTAAGACCTCTATGTCTTGTCCCATTAGATTTTTTTACTGGCAGCACCAGGGATCTGAAAGTCAGCAAGACTCAAGTTAGTGACTCTGTATCATTGGCAATAGCCTTTAGTGAAGTTATAATAAAGGCAGTGCTTAAGCTGTGCAAAAATGAGATGGACACAAGCAGAATAAAGCTGCTTCTGGAATTAACAGCAACAACACTATGGTTAATAAAAATGTATATTACCTCTCGATAATGGTTCATGTTAAAACTTTTAAGATGTAATAATATGCAATTTTTTTTACATTAATTATGTTTTCAAGATGCCTGTGACAGTCTGTGCTGAGATGAGGGGCTTGTTCTGTTGAGATGGAGGATTCTGGAGGCATGGGGTGGGCTGGCAGCAGCCAGCTTTCCCACCACTGCTGGTGCTTCCTTGGTGTGGGCACAGTGAAAATTCCAGTGGGGAAAAGCTTGAAGACATCCGAGTTTTTTGCAAGCCTGATTTAACCCTATTCCATAAAGATAAAAACCTTTGAGACAGTAGTGCCTTGTCTACTGTTTTATTACAGTCTAAACCAAAAGGTGGAACTACTGTAAACCTCAAAAAATCTATTTCCTCAGAAATAAAACTGTAGTGTTTTTGTTGACTCTATGTTGACAGAATGGAGTGCATCCTACAGTTTTTAGGAGAGGAAGCTGGATTTCTGAATCCTCTTAAATCACACTTGTCTTCCTAAATGTTTTAAATAAATCTAAATTAAGAACGAGTGAGTGAATTAATGAAAAAACAGTAAAAATACTGTTTCTTCATATGTCAGATTTTAAATGTTGTCAAAAGACTTTTTTGGTCAAGAACCATAGGTACGTTCTGTTAGGGTGGAGCAGCTAAAATCAAGTGTGACAAAAATTGCTCTCCCACAGCTAATCAGGAGATACTACAGAAAGTGGAAGTAGAATATGAAACAATGCCTGGGTGGAAGACGGACACAACTGGAGCACGAAAATGGGAGGACCTCCCACCTAAGGCCCAGAATTACATCCGCTGTGTGGAAAACCATGTTGGCGTGCCAGGTAAACCTTTCTGCAGGTGTCCGCACGAGGATGCCGCAGGAGGCAGGCGCAGCTCCAATGGAAGTGCCCCATTTGTTAGTCGGGAGTCTCTTGATTTGGGCAGGAGGGAGCAGAACTGCCGGAGGTTGGGCTGATGGTGGTAGAGGACAGCTTGGCAGGAAGCAGCAAAGGGTGTTCAGCAGGCAGGTCTGCGGTGCTGCAGAGAGCCCTAGGCTGCTCCTGGCAAGGGTTTAACCAGGGGAAGGATAAATGTGTGTTGCTTTTGGCAAACTGCCACCTTCCGTCAGTGAAAACTTTAGGGTCTGTGCACCACACTTCATTGTGTGCTTGGGCTAATATCCTCATCTCTTCCTTTCTGTGTCCTGCACTGCATCCCTCTCTGAACAGGGACAGACTTTTTTTTTCCCCATTCTTACTCATATAAGGAGAGGTCTTGCATAACAGGGATGAGATTGTTTAGCCCAGTTCTGCCACTTTGGAAAAACTGAGAATCTTAACATCATCAATCTCCGAAGGTCAAGCCATCCAGTTTTCTTCCAGAGCTCTAGAGGTTCCAAGAGCTAGCTGTGGATTGAATGGTGGAGTCTGCAGGGGAATTTCCACAATAGCAAGCTTAGAGATGTGGCGTGTGTGCTTTTGTTTTCAATAAAGCACCTCAAAGGCCACATCAGAGCAGTACGGGCTGGTTACAGCTGTGACAATTCCAGTATTGTTCATGGATCAGGAAGCATCTGATAGCAGAGCTTGAAACTCAGTGAATGGCCTGTGGGTGATCAAGGACACAGATGTGGGTGAAGGGATACGTAAATAAAACTCCCCTTACTTTATTCCTCTCATTCTCTGTGTGAAAGCAGTCTGCCCTGATGGGTCTGATAAAGGAGACTTACCTACAGCCAACACTTTAGTAACTATGGGCAATAAAACTGTAGTGGAACAGTTACAGTATGGAATTTACTACTCACATGGGATAATGTTTATAATTGCAGCCTCATATTTATTCAGTAGTATAGCACTTGGGTATCACTATCTCCTGCTCCACAACACGAAAACTTGAGAGTCTGGCAGAACTCTGGGTTCCTCTCTGCAGGGATGAAGCTAAACATCCTGTCACTCAAGACAATGGCAGTAAAGCCTGCAACACATGTGCCTGACCTTCTATTAGGCCCTCCACCTGCAATGCTTTGTGTTTATGATATAATTATTTCATGCTTTCAACCTTCAGTATACTGCACTTCTAGTCTGGTAGTGCAGCTACCAGAGTAAAGGGATTTTTGACAATGAAATTTCCTTCATAAATTTGTCCAGTTTGTAGTGAAGCATGATGAAAGGTGAAAATTATTCCAGTTCATTGATTGCAATATTTACTCTTGGTAATTGTTCTAACAGATGTGTTTTCCTCCCTAGTTAAATGGGTCGGAGTTGGGAAATCAAGAGAGTCGATGATCCAGCTGTTCTAAACAAACGAAGAACTCCAGTGATGAGAAGCACAACGTGGCGTTCATCAGTCCCTTACTGCTCCCCTCTTTATATGGAAATGCTATTTAAAACAAACATTTTCTTCTAGGAATTGAATAGAAACACAACATATATTCTGTATTGTAACATTTTATTTTACTTTAAGTTCTCAGTAAATTCAGTGTAAAATCTCCTTGTTGGCCATCATCAAAAAAAGTCTAAAAGGTATTCCTATCAAAATAAGGAATTTTTTAAAAAAAATTGATCCATGTTACTATCTGAAAGTACTTTATACCTACGTAGAGTTACTTCTTGCTGAAACCAGTATTAGCCTTTTCTAGTTGCTGCTGGGTAACTTTAGAATTGTGAAACTTGGATTTGTTCTTCAAATGTTAAAATGTCTGTGTATCTGGGTTTGCAGTACTAAGGCAGGTACCATGCACTGAAATTGGTTGAATTATAAAGATTTTCAGTTTCTGAAATACAGCAAAGTTAGGTAGGTATTTTTGACTGCACAAAGCAAAGCAAAAACAATTGTCTATAGTTTTTATAAAATTACTTTTAATAGCCTATTGAAATGAATAGAGAGCAGATAAAATATATTTCTTATAAAGCCTATTGTAGCAACTGAGATAACATCTGTAGTGGGGCCAAACTGGAGAAAGCTGACCTGCCTAATAATTCTTTGATCTATCCTGCGTAGTAACAGCCTGGAGGCTGTCAGATGTGCTGCCTGTATTCTAAGCAGTAGGGACAGGAGTGAGTGAAGGTGGAAGGAAGAGAGACCGCAAGCTACAAAACACACAGGAAGACTGGAGCTGAAACAGCACACTGCGTTTTCTCCATGAACCCGAGACATTTCTTCCTGCTGATGCTGTGACTGTAGTTTCCAAAGTTTTACTGTAGTACTCTGTTGAGGAACTTGGGACTTGCAGTTCTGTAAGGCACTCACTTCCACAGCTCCTGGGTTTCCAAGAATAAATCAAGGCATGACTCAATGATGACTGCTGCAGTATTTACACCCCTCATGCATTTTGACCTTCCTCAGCAAAATGTAATGACTATTTATAGAAGGGGATGGCACGTGGCAGCCAGGGTTGGGACACGTAGAAGCCATGGTGAGGTCCCAGAATCTTCACGAATACACTTGGATTTCTTTGTGGATCTTCTAATTTATAATGGTTATGCATCAAGAGCTCTCAAAAAGCTCCTCTTGTAGAGGAAAAAGAACACACTAGGCATGGGGTTATTCCCTATCTGTGAAATTTTCCACATAAATTTCCTTTTCTATGTATGTCTCAGAGAGCTATGACAATATTTTTGTGTCATTTCCAGGGGCTGTGGAAATGGCATCACAGCCTCAGTAATGCCATTATTCAGTGTGTGAGAATATCCCTTTTCTGAGGTGGTAACTCCAAGGATACAAACGATTACACTCTTGGCATTCCAGATGGGGGAAAAGGAAAACCTGTCCAGAGAATCTTGTGTCCTACTCATTCCTTATATCTTTTCTCACTAAATATGAAATAGCAGATAATGTTCAAAGCCATTTGTGTCAAGCAGGACTTATGAAAGTACCAGTACAAAGCACTAAATGTAGCTGTTTATGGTTGTATTGCTGCTTGCAAGGCAGAACTCTGACACCCTCGAGCTGCGGTGCAGTCTCCTCGTGCCTCAGTTCATCAGGGGCTCTGGCCCTTTTTCTCTAACACGAGAGCCCAAAGCTGTGAATCCTTAATTCGGTTTCAGCTTCCTTGGCCATCCTTGACAAATTGTTTAATCTCACTGCTGCTATTTTTGCAATCTGTAAAATGGCAATTAGGAAAACATCCTCACTGCCTTTTGGAGGTCCCTGTGTTGAGCCCTGCAGTTCTTGCTCTGAATTGGTGAGGAAGCTCTCCCCATCGTATTTGTGGGTATTCTAATGAAAGAGCAATGAGATTTCTGACCTTATTTAATGTTTGCAAAGCACTTCTGAAAGGTGCTTGGTAAGTGCTAATTATTACAAGCACTGTGAAGTGTGCCTCGTTTATATGAGGTAATTTAAGCATAAAGATGCTTGGAGGTATAGTAATTAAGTTTTGTTTTCACATGGCTTAACCTTGTGACATTTGCCTTCTGAATGATCTAGAGCTGTTCCTTTTCTTGGCCCCATGTTCATCAGTGCATTTGTGCTGGAAGGTTTCTGCTGTATTTAAGCTTTGGTTGATTTATAGGCAAAGTCCACAATGACTAAGAAGCCACTCCGTGTGCTGCATAACTGGATTAAATGATCAACTCTAAACCGAGTATTTGGCATATTGAAGATAATAGGTTTTATAGTTTAATTTTCACAGGATTACTTTCTCCTGTTCACCTAATCTTTTTCTTTTCCATTTTCCATTTTCCATTAAGTATCTGTTAGATCCACATAGCCTGTCTTTGCTTTCAAGGATTCATCAGAAACCTAGTGAGGTTGTCAGTGGGCATGATGTAATAGGCAATTATCCCATGACTCTATTACTGTAAAAATAATATACATTTCATTTCATAGCATGGATATTTTAAATGAAAGATATTTCATATGTGTTGTCATTGAGTTAAATGTGAATAAGTTCAGGCTTTTATCAAAAAGCTCTTTAATCTACTGAGTGACACAATGCTTAATAAGAACATTTTAGTGTAGATTTCCCTTCATTTTGCTGCTTCCCATGTATATTATTTTGTACTGTTTGGAATTTCATTTAACAGCGATCACTGTGATGAATTCAACTACTTCTTTCTCCCCAGCCAAATGCAATAATAATGGCTAAAACTGGTTGATGCATCATCCTCCTCAGTATCTGGATGGAAGAATAAGGGTAAACATTTACCAAAATGCAGTAATTTGTGATAAAGGTTATAGTTTTTTAAAAGTAGCAATTACTGATTCACACCTGCACAGTAATGTGTCTGACATATTTTCTCACACTTACCCTTACAATATGGCCTTCTAGTCAGGTGTACACTTCCTAACACATGCAGGGTAGGATTTTGAAGCTTTTGTAATTTTTTAATTTGGCTAAAAATGGTCTTACAGTTCTGGCATAATGCACTTTATAAAAGGAGAGAAAATTAAGCATTTCCACAGTAATGTGCAATCTATACTTACACCTTATGCAGATTTTTTTCAGATGATTTTTGATCCACACCTGTTTATTTTGTCCTTAAAAATGTATTAAAACAAATTTAAAGTAACAGTGCTTGGTCTCTATTTCTCCTTTAACAAAATATTCTTCATACAAAAATCCGGTTTAGTGTTTCATGAATTTTAGAAAGTAAGTAGGCAGCATTAGTGAATGGATGGATATTTTCTTTCAGTCTACAGATTTTCAGTGTTTGGCCTTTTTTTACATGTTCTATAAAATTTGTCACCCTTTCCCATTTACAGGCTGAGCAGGGATCCACCTTTAACACTGAGATTCATGCTTATCTACAGTTAGCTGGCCTGAGTGACCAATGGTTTTATGAAGGAAAAACACGTTTTCTAATTGATGCAAAAAATGTTCTTGCTAGAACAGCTGGCTCAGAACAACTGATGTGAACTCCATGTAGCTCTTTATCAGCAGCACTGTGATAGAAAAGAAAGGCAGATACTGGCTCAGATAACTAATTATCACCTCTAAAATGTGAGTCAGCTTCAGACAAGTACTGTTAGGGCTTCCAGAAGCCTTTATAGAATCACTCTTTTTCTCTTGTTTTTTAGAAGAAGCCAAAAATAGCAGGTAAGGGACCTGTCCCATAAATGACAGCAGGTAAATACACAATTCAGGGTAATGCCTGAGAGCTGTGTGAGAATTTATCTGCTAATTAACAAGGGTCTCTTAATTTGCTTTGCATCAGTTTGGTATGTATAATTTCACACAGAATGCTCTTTGGTAGCTGAAGCACCTGAAGCAGTTTCATCTAACTCCACATAGGGCTGGAATTGCCCAACACAAAAAAACAAACAAACAAACAAACAAACCACCATCACATACCACCCCCAAAACCCCAAACAAACAAACAGAACAAAACAAAATAATAAAGTAAACAAAAAAAGCCTGGGGCAGTTTCTCTGCCAAAATTGCTCATTGGGAAAGCTCTTTGCTTTGTTACTGGTGTGATTGTTGTCTGTCACCTGGAGAGCTGAGTCTGATGACTGGGAAGCAGGAAAAAATACAGAATTTTCCTGCCCTGAACCTCTTCTAGTAGTACTTTACATGGGGTCAAGCTCCAGCCCACTCCTTATTCCTAATGGAAATGGCCCAGCTTCCTGTGCAGCAACTTTTTATGTCCATCAGGGAGCTGGTTTCAAGAGCTGGATGCTGGCAAAAAGGATGAGCTGACATCAGCCTTTTAAGTGGGCATAAGGAAAGGAAGAAAATCCAGCTCCAGTCATCTTATCTTGAGAAGTCCCTGTTTGTGTTACAGGCCCTCCATCAGAGGTGTAACCTGTGAATTTGTTGGTTACTAATGAGTGTGTTAGTGCTTGTTTCATCTCTCTAATTAGATCCACGTTGCCAATGAAGAAGAGGATGCCTGAGGCATGGAGCCTGCTGGACTTCCACAGTGTTACGTGGATTCATGGGAGTGGTATTGCACAGGCTGCTTCAGAGAGGTGGGAAACTGGGTTCTTTGCTTCCTGAATCACTGGTCCATCACAAATGAGCTTTGATATGAAAGTGTTTTACTCTTGGATGGGGCTGGCTGCACCTTTGCATATTGGTCAAATCTAAAATGAAATACTATCCATGTAGATGTCAGCCCTAGAGTGAACCATTAAAGAAGTAAAGAAATCCTACCTAAGGACAAGATTTTGCCATTTAATCTCCTATATCCTTACAGGAAATTAGTTGTTCTAAAATATCTTCATGTGTTATTAATATCTGTACATTTGTGGAGTAGACACTGTTCATTAAATATTTGGCCATCAGCCATATGAGATGGTTAGAAAAAAAAAAAAAACAGGAAAGAAGGCCTTCCATAAGCACATACACTTTATAGCTTCCCTTAATGTAGAAAATTTTGGCCAACAGCTGCATTTTTCAGTGGTTGAAAACAGTACAAATTTTAACACTGTCTAAATAAATGTGTTTGGCAAGAAATGGCTTTGTTAGAAAAAAAAAAAAAAACAGTACTGGTGTATTTGAACATTTTCAGATCCTTGAGTTAATGCATCTTTCCTGTGACAGACGTCACCTTTCAGGAGCTGAATACATACTCCAAAGTTTACGTTGCAGGCTTGTAAATAGAGTCTCAGACAGCACCTTCAGGTGATAATTTTATAGTGCCTGAGAAGTGGCAGAGCACTTCAGAGAGTTTAGGTGGCTGCTGAAATCCTTAAAATACCCTGGGCAGAGGCACTGGAAACATGTTTTCTTACAGACTGCGGGATACAGTCAACTGTATGTGCCCTTCCAGCAGAGGTGTCAGTGTCCATCTTCATCTTCCTGTACAGGACTCAAAACTTTCCATACTAACTGGGCCTAATTCTTCAAATGTGAGGAGACAGTGTTTGCTGCTGAGGTTTGTGGAAGCTTGGCTGGCCTGTAAATGGAGATGGTCCCATGCAGGTGGAGGCAGCCTTTGGTGAATCTGACAAAATGATGAGCTTGGAAATACAGTCACGGTCATAAAAACTTGTTTCTTGGTGTTCTTTGCCTCTGAAAAGGAAACTCCCAGTGTCAAACCTACTGTATTTAGAGTTCTGTTTCCATTGAGATTCCTAAAGTAGTGCAGTCCTCCAATTTTCTTCTGCTTCAGTAGCTCCAGCCATCGAGGCTGTGCCCTTGTGGTGCCCTTGCAATGACCATTATCACTGTTCCACACTTTGGTTTGCTCTACAAAGTTGTGCACCCAGTGTGGAAGCTGGATTCCTTTCCCATGAAACCAAACCAGAAATGCTCTCCATCAGTGCCCCTGCTATGCTCTAGATACTACTCAGAGTTCAGTCCATGGGACCTGACAAGAGCTGGTCAGAAGCCACCCTCCACCTACAGTGGGGAAATTGGGTCCTGAGCACCAACTGCTTTCTGTATTTCTTCCTGTAGTGCTGCACTGCCTGCTAATATAGACACAGCTTTTGAACATCAGCCATTCCATCTCTTATCCAGTTCTTTTTCCACTTTATACTGATCCCTAACTAATAAAAAATTATTTCCTATATGTTTTTATATCAAATGCTTAATGAATTCTAAATAGATAATAACCATTGCATTTCCTTTATCCATAACATCATTTATTATCCAAGATACTCAGAGGTCATCTATTGTTAAGTCTATTTTGCATTTTTATCCCATTTTACATTTATCTTCATGTTTTTTAGTGAGCCTTTCCTTGAAAACATTGCTAAGTCTTGCGAACTACTGAGGCAAGGCTGTTAACCCTCTGGTTGTCAGCATGATTTTTCCCTGCCTCCCGTGAGAGTATTTCACTTCCAGTTCTCAGGTAATACAATACCACTCTCAGCTCAAAAGGTTATTAAAAGTATTTCTCGCTGCCCTGCAATTGCATAGAGCCATTTTTTTCAGAATTCAGGAATGCAGTTTGTAGCTGTACCAAAAGGGCCTCAATCACATCTAAGTGAGATAAAATACAGCTTGAAGACATTTACTGAGTAAGTTCACAAAAGGTTTTCCTTGCCATTCTGAAACAGCATTAAGTTTCTATCTATAGCTTCTAAAGGAGATTACTGGAAAAGAGAACTAAGACATCAAACCCATTCCCTGAGGATTTGGTCCACTGATTTTAAGTACATCCATTCTGCAGAAAAAATGAGAATATGCCTTCAGGGCTCTCTACTTGCCTCTCTACTTGCGGGTACTGAAATAAGTAGCATCTCCAGTTTTGCCAGAAGAACTGAGGTTGGAGTTGGGATAAAACAGCAGGAAGCTCATGTGCTGGGTGCTGAGCTTGGCCTAAGGAACAGCTGGTGTCTGGGACAAACAGGGAGGGGCTGGGAATTTTTACAAGCTAGGAGGAATGTCAGGCTACCCACCTTCATAATTCAGTCAGTTGCTCAGTGCCAGTATTACAGTTTTATCTTTCAGCTACTTTCAATGGTAATACATTTGTTTATGTAGATAGCTCATCCTAGAGTAGAGGTAGTGATAAAGAATCAGTATTAGAAACAGAGCCAATACTGAGCACTTTCACCAGCAATCTCAAGATTTTCTAAATCTTAGAGACAGGAAAGGAGGAAAGGACAGGATTGAGTCACACCAATATTTTATCTGAAATCCTCATGCAGGAAAAAAAATAAATAAATGAATGCATATGCATGGCAGGAACCTACTGAGCATAAATATATAGAATAATGCATTTTAATGTACATGGAAAAGAGGTCAAGTGAAAGAAATAAAGGAGATGTTATCTAGTTAAGGCATTACAAATGGGATAAGGCATTTTGTCTATTAGAGATCGATTTGCCCCACGCTACATAATTAAAATACCAAGGCTGGTACTGATGGAAGTCAGAGCCCTGCGCCAAATGCATTGATGATTTCCATGCAGGGGAAACATGCCAGCAGCATGACAAAGTCTCATTCTATTAATTGGCACCCTGGATGGTAGGCCTAGGATTGAGCATTAATTCTGCAGCTCATACCACGCCTCTCACACAAACTGCTCAGCAGAGGCCCAAGAGAATGAGTGCCTTCAAGACTTCCCAGCATAAACAGATTTCAACTAAGAGGGCTGTGCTAGGAAAATTTCCACATTAGCCCTTGCGATGGTCCCTGTAGCTGTGGCATGTTATCCTGGCAACGTTCAGGGAATCGGCTTGACTCTGTACTGCTTCTGTTTTCTGCACAGAGATCTTCTCTGTCCGGGACTGACAGCACAGCCACAGATATTTAAAATAAACACACTTTGTGAGCTGCTACTAGGGATGGTTTGTGGGACACGGTGAGTGCAGAGAGCCTGGCACAGCCCCTTGGAGCTGAATGGATGTACCCTGAGTTATTCCAGCTGAAGGGCTGCTCTAGGGAATGGATAGAGGGGAGCATGCAAGGAACAACATACGAAGCTGCCTCAAAGCAAGGATTCATTTCCACAACAAAACAACAAGAGCAGGGCTGGACGCAGCTGCAATGTGGAGGGAGGAAAATTTTGCCCAGCCCTTCCCACGCCACGTGTGGGAGAGGATGTTTTGTTCTGTGCAGTGCTAGTGAAAGGGCAGAGCTACCTCTCAGAGCCTCTCCAAGTAAATCCACACTGAATAATGTAATAGCATGACTTGGACACAGATTTAAAGAATTCCTAGGACAACCACCTAGTATTAAATGAAAAACATTGTCGCCTGCAGAGAAGGAAAGCAGAACACTTGGCACCACGTTAGGTCAGGAGTGGCTGCTATCGCTGTCAGAGCTCAATTTCCTTTTTTCGTGACAGATTAAAATAATCTGGAAAGAAGCAAAATGAAAGGAAAGTGCGTGGCAACAGAAATGAAGACACACTACTGGAAAGGCCAGGAACAGCAAAAATCTCGGAGAAAACAGCCCCTTTGCAAACCCTGTCAGTAGAACAATAACATCTTTGCAACAGCAAAAACAATTCATAGTTTTGAGAGTGCCCTCTAGTGTGAGCGGGACCTTTGGGTGCTCTGATCTCCTGAGCAGCACTGGAGTTTCTCAGAGCTGGCAGGACAGAAACACGCTGTGAAACTCAACCACACCGCGCTAATTTAAGAGCGAGCACGGCAGGATGGCAGAGCCTCGGCTTAACAGCAGCATTCCTCAAGAGCCAGCCCTTAATCCCACACATCACTGGCTTATCAAAAGTTATCTTGATGCACAAACTAACTCATGAAGATGAGGGCACGAACTCTGTGTTAACGAGTCTTTGTAAAATGACCTGCTCTTGCGAACAGATAATGTCTGGGTCAGGAGCAGCCCTTTGAGCTGAGCTGTAAACATGTTCTCTGTTAAGGCTGATGTACTACACTGCAAGAGAAAGGTACCGAAGAAAGGAAAGGGCCCTGAACCCTTTCAGAAAAAGCAAGTTTATTCAAGGAGTTTTGGAGGGGGTTTTATCTTCAAATCCATATTGCAGAGCACAGGAAGGACAGTGCAGTGGGACCGAGCGTGTGGGGTGCAGTGCTGCACCCCAGGCCTGACAGAGGATGTGTGTGCATCCTGATACCCCATCCAACCCAACACAGGCTGCATGCTGGCACATGGCCAACCACATCAACTGCTATAATATACTTTAAAGAATTTCCAGAATATTCCTTTGGCTATTTTAACATGAAAATGTTACAGAAGAACCAGCTCATTGGCCAAAATCCACTCATTTTATATCAATACAATTAAGGAAACTCATTATTTGAAGAGGTATAGAGACAGAGACCCACTCCTAGGTATTGTGTTTCATTTTATTTCTAAATGGCCTAATAATGAAAGAATAGAACAAGTGGGGAATTTTTACTGCAAGCACAGGAAGGGGAAGCCTTTGGTATAAGTGAAGCTGAAGGAAAAGTTTAAGTATATTGAAGGTCTTTTCTGATGCTTATGGGAAACTACTGTTAGACATTAGTAACAGTCTAAAAGCTAATATAGTCTCCTGGATTGATATTTATCTGCCACCTGTTCTTGAAATGGAATACTTTGACTTGTTACTGTAGGTGGATAAAGGTTGGTTGCAAAGCAAGGCATGGAGAGGAAGAAGTAAGACTGATGAATATTTAGATTCACAAAGCCAAATCAGCTATCCTGTATACTTTTTCTGACCCTGCCTAAAACAGAAGGCAGAATTTTCCTCAGTTTGCTCTGTTCCAAGCTTTTAAGTTATTTTCCTTTTAAGAAAGCATGCAGTATTGAGTTGCAATATCTGTGACTTACATTGTCTGTGATTTTTATTCCAATCTACCTGTTTATTTCTAATCGTATTTTGGAGTAGTTGTAAGTATTGATTGACAGATAAACTCATTATGATTGTCTTACAGACGGATCAGATGGATCAGAAACAAGCAAATAAAAATCTTTAACTCTGTAATTGCTTACTGGAATATTAAAAATCCAAATCGACACCTTTTATAGGAAATCAGGGGAGGAATGTTGTGACCCATTTATGTAGCATAATAGCATTTCCCTGAAAGCATCATTTAGGTACTTCAGTAGTAACCAAAATGGCAAATTTTATGTCAGGAATTACTAGGGAAGGGACCAAGAAGAAAACACCTTTAAATTCATGCTGTCCAGATGAGAAGCATACCTGCAGCTGATGCACTGGCCAACCAGCTTCAGGAAGGATGTCAGGGACTACAAGAGGTATGGAGAAGGATATCTGAGGCTTAGGTGTGCTGGGTACACTCAGCCACAAAGGTCTTGGGGCATTCAGGGTTCCCCCCCTTCCTCCTGGCTTTCCCTGCTGTGCACTGGGATGTGGCACAGGTGATGTGGATCAGGACACACTACAAAGGAGTGCTTCAATGTGAACAAAATACATCAGCTAGAAGGAAAAATGAAGGAGGATGACAGACATCATAGTCATGGATGTTATTCAGAGAGTCGGGAGAGCATGGTTATTCATCATCTTTTATAAAATTAGACACAGGAGACAAACAAAGAAATTAACAGGCAGGCAGCAAACTGAAAACAAACTTGATTAAACTTTTTTAAAAATAATATATTTATAAATAATATATTGCTCAGTTATAGACCTTGCTAGACAAAATAAGAAATAAAATTTTACTGGTTTTGAGAAGGGGACTTGAAAAATTCCTGAAGAGTGGACCTACTGACAGCTGTTAAACATTAAGATGGAAATTTTGGCTCAGAAAATTTCTGATCTCTAAAATGTAGAAGCGATGAACTATTGCCGAAGTCCTTCTGTGCATGCCCTGATTTTCGTGAAGCACTGGTAGAAACTGAATATAGGAAAGACAGACTTAACAACAGCGGTCCATTTTGCTCCTTAAACTTGCTTACTGAAGATGGAAACCATTGAAAAAGAAAATGAATTTTCCTTTTTTGCTCTAAGTGACAAAGCTATCAACCAAGCAACTTGTCTGTAATATTCACATGGGCACAGGAGAAGCACAGTAACAAGAAAAAGACTGTAATTTTTATTCTCTGGGCTTTTTTCACAGAAGGATTTTCAAGGATAAACCAAAATCATCGTATTTCACAATTACCTTTGGTGGCTTGGGATTTGTTTGGATTGCTTTTTCACATTCAGAATCTCATTAACTAACCTGAAAAATCATGAGCATTAATTTTCAGGAACGCTCAAGGCCAGCAAGCTTTGCCGGATCGGATCTCAGCCTTTCTGCTACTTCCAAATCACCAGTGGACCTTCCTCAAGGGTTACTGCTCTGAAACTAATAAAACACTCAACACTATTCTGTTGGGTAACAAGTCATCAGGCAGGCAGGTGACTCAATTCCCTTCCTGCAGGATGCTCAGGTGTGCTGGTGCAGAGCAGATGGAATTGTTTTGCCTTCATAGCTTACAAACAGGAGACGGCTTATCAGTGGCAGATGTTATTGAGGTTGAGTCTTGCAAAGCAATTAAGAGATGTCACCAGCCAAGGCTGACTCGGAGAGCTGCAACAGAACATTTCTGCATCTGCCCTGCAATGGGGGGTTGTGGCACATGTCAAATGTAATCAGCCCTCAGGGAAAGCCCCTTCTAACTCAGAATATTCTGTGATTCTGTGAGAGTGCCCTTAAATTTACCCTTTAGTGACAGCAGCAGCAGCACTGCTGCAGCAGGAGCTGCTCTCTTTCAAATCTGATTTGTATTTGAGATCAGAGTTTCAGAGCACTCCTTCTCCACAAGCAGAATAGTGCTTTTAGCTCTTTCTTCGTAGTTCAGCCAGTTCTCAGACAGCCAAGTTCCATCTACTCATATCCTATGCCATATTAATGAAACGTGTGATCTGCTGCCCTCTATCCCAACAGGGTTCCTTCCCACAGGGATTACATTCTGATTCACCATACTCCCCAGAGAGCTTCAGGGACATCAGAGTGTATAGCTAATAAATATTTACAGAGAAGTTGTTTTTAAAGAGAAAGGAAAGACCACAAGTTTTCAATAAAAATTGTCTGCTGAACATCCTTAAGCATACATTTGCAAATATGTACAGAAAAAATCCAAAATAGAAATTTTTCAGCTAAAGAAAGCATGGCAGGAGTCAGATTTTAGAGCTGAGGAGAGATTTTTTGTGAATTACTGTGAATTACAACCATAGCTTCCAATCCATAGACCACAGGAATAGGCTGATCAGCTCCACGGAAGAACAAAACAAAACAAAACAAAAAACCACAAACAAACAAAAGAACCAAACCCAAACACATTAACCTGTGTAAATTCAGTTCAGCAAATGGTGGGAGCATCGTTTTGGTGTCTGAACAATACTCTCAAGAACATGGTGGGATTTTTTGGGTTGCCCTGTGCAGAGCCAGGAATGATCCTCGTGGGTCCCTTCCAACTCAGGATGTTCTGTGATTCTATAGATGTAGTTCGACACTGTGTTTAGTACTACTGGTCTTGGTGCCTCAGTAGTTTTGGAATGATGTGAGAAATGAAACCCGGGTTAGTCTATTATGTATTATGGCCCATTTTCAACACATAGATCTATATTGTATATCTTTAATGTTACACTTTCATATAAATGGTTGCCACTCTAAATCTTGTGCTATTATTGAAACCATACACAGAAACTTTTGTGAGTTTCTGAATTAAAGAAAACACTTTAAAAAAATATTGATTCTGTCACTATTTTGGGGGGAGGTGTTTATTGTTTGGGGGTTTTGCAGTTTGGTTTGTTGGGGGTTTTTTCCAGGAAGAAATGTACGTATGTTCATGATAACTTGCATTTGACCAGATTAAAACAAAGAAAGTAGTCCTCTGGACTCAACAGATTGTAAATTCATTCATGGAAAAATCACTCCTGTGATTTTGTTATGATTCTGTCCAGAGTCATAGAGTCCATACAGGGGCAGTTTTGAATTCAGAGACCTCTCTGGAAGAACCACAACTGCTCTGACTGATTCTGTTCTTCAAACGACATAAAACATTGCACCAGAACATCACCACCCGTTTTAAACTTATTAGCCCTGCGGAAAACAATGTATTTTCAAAATATACACAGTAATCAGCCTGACTGCTACTTGGAACAACGCCTGAGGCTTTTAACCCCTGAAACCACACCTATAGAATTTACCTTTAAATAGCGAATTAATTGCAATAATTCCCTGTCACAGCAGACAGCAGAAAGTCTCAGAGGACCCTGGATTTAGCTGAACCTGGCTGTCAGACCCCAAAAACTCACTGTGCCCGCTAGTGGTGATCTCACTTGGCGCTGCTCTGAGGAGCCCCTGGAGTCCCTCTGCCATACAGGGTGTCTCCAGTCTCCTCAGTAATTTTTTTTAAAGTGAATTCTCGTGCTTGTGCACTTTTTTTTTTTTTTTTTTCCTACAGCATTCAGACTGCCCAAACCTGGGCAGGGGTTGAGGCTGCAGGAAGAGCTCAGTAAGCCCAGCATAACCCGCAGAGGGAAGGCGAGGCCAAAAGCACTGACGAGCAAAGGGTTCATTAACGACTTGGACACAGGACTTGAAGGGATACTAAGTAAGTTTACAGATGATACAAAATTGGGAGGAGCTGTCGACTTCCTCGAGGGCAGAGAGGCCCTGCAGAGAGACCTCGAGGAATTAGAGGACCGGGAAATCACCAAGCGTATGAAGTTTAACAAAGGGATGTGCTGGATTCTGCACCAGGGACAGGGCAACCCTGGATGTAAGGATAGATGAGGAAAGGGACCTGGGGGTCCCGGTCGGTGGCAACCTTAATATGAGTCAGCAGTGCCCTGGCAGCCAGGAGGGCCAGCTGTGTCCTGGGGGGCATCAGGCAAAGCATCGCCAGCCAGTGGAGGGAGGGGATTGTCCCGCTCTGCTCTGCACTGGGGCGGCCTCACCTTGAATATTGCCTGCAGTTTTGAGCACCACAAATATAAGAAAGATATTAAGCTATTGGAGAGTGTCCAAAGGAGATGGTGAATGGTCTTGAGGGGAAGGTGTATGAGGAGCGGCTGAGGTCTTTTCAGCCTGGAGAAGAGGAGACTGTGATGAGATCTCATTGCAGTTATGCCTTCCTCGTTAGGGAAAGAGCAGGGGCAGGCACGGATCTCTTCTCTGTTGTGACCAGTGACAGGACCCGAGGGAACGGCCTGAAGTTGTGTCAGGAGAAGTTTAGGTTGGACATTAGGAAAAAGTTCTTCACCCAGACGGTGGCTGGGCACTGGAACAGGCTCCCCAGGGCAGTGGTCACAGCACCAAGCCCGACGGAGTTCAAGCAGCATTTGGGCAACGCTCTCAGACACACGGCTTGACTCTTGGGGTGTCCTGTGCAGAGCTAAGAGTTGGACTGGATCATTCTGGAGGATCCCTTCCAACTCAGAATATCCTCTGACTCTGTGTTTACGGACAAGCCCGAGCTGCAAAGCTCGTTTCGCTCTGCCCTGCCGGGTCCCCCCGGTGCGGGCGCAGGGAGGTGACGCCTGCGGGGCGGAGCGGGCGGCTCCGCCAACCCGGGCGGGCAGCGCCGGGCGCTCGGGACGCGGCGGGAAGCGACATCATCCCTGCGCTCGAAGCCTTCCCTTCCCTGCAGGAAGAACCGAGCGCTACCGCGGCTCCCGAAGTGCCCGGTCGGGGATGCTCGGCCCGGGCCCGGCGCGGCGGTGACACGGGCGGGGGCGGAACGGGGCCGGCCCGGCCATGCCGAAACGCTCCTGCCCCTTCGGGGAGGCGGCTCCGCTCCAGCTGAAGACCCGCGTGGGGCTGCGGGAGCTGAGCCGCGGCGTGCGGGGCGAGGAGTACCGGCGGGAGGTGTTCGGTGAGCCGGGGGAGCGGGCGGCGGGGAGCGCCGGGGCGGCCGAACGCCGGAGGGATGCGATGGGGAGGCCAACCCTAACTCTGCTCCCCTCCTCTCCCGCTGGTAGAGAGGACCCGGCGGCTGCTCTTCAGGGGGGCCCAGGCGTACATGGAAGGAGCCGGTCCCGCCGCTGCCCGCCCGGCGGAGCCGCAGCCGCCCGGGGATGCGCAGGGAGGGGGGCCCCGCTGGAACGGGCAGCTCCTCATCGGCCACGACGGGAAACTGCTGCGGCGGCCCGCGGAGAGGGGTAAGTGCCCGCCGGGCCCGGGGAAGGTCACAGAACCGCTAAATATACTGAACTGGGAGGGACCCACAAGGATCAGTGAAGTCCGGGTCCTGCCCTGCACAGGACACCCCCAAGAATCCCACCATGTGCTGAGAGCATTGTCCAAACGCTTCTTGAACTCTGTCGGGCTTGATGCTGTGACCACTTTTTTGAGGAGCCTGTTCCAGAGCTCGGTTAAGAACCTTTTCCCAATATCCAACCTAAACTTCCCCTGGCAAAGCTTCATGCTCCCCTCTCTAGGAGGCTATAGACTGCAGTGAGTGGTTATAGACTGCATAGTTCTTCTTTACTGACTTTCCTCAAAGGAATTTAGATTTGATTTGAGCTTTGCTGACGGATTTGGGAACCGTCACGTGTATGGTCTGCGTTAGAATCCTTCAGTGATTTGCCATTGAGCAGAGAAGGAGCCAAGAAAGTTCCAAGCAGCGCTGGCTGTGCCGGTGCCTGCCCGTATGTTCTGCAAAGTGCTGCCACCTGTAGCTGGGAGCGGAGACTCCGCAGCCCTTAGGACTTCCAGGTGCTTTCTCTGTCTTGCTGTGAAGTATGCTCACTTCTTATTCGTGTCTCTTCCAAGCAGTTCCACCTGTGGGAGCCTCCAGAGCCTGCTCGTCGTGCGTAAGAACCACTGATGTGAAGGAGGTGTGCACGCAGTGTGACCGGTTTGTCTGCCAGAGCTGCAGCAGGCTCTGCAGCTGCTGTAACAGGGTTACCTGCTCTTTGTGCTCCACTATTGAGTAAGTGCCTTTCGGGTTTCTAAGCTTATTATTTAATTATGTATGCCCTAAAACTCGGACCCAGCAGGTATCTAGCTCATCCACGTAAAGGACTTAAACTCTTCTTAAACTCTAGCAGCAGTAAAACTGTCTGAAACATGCCAGCCAAAATGCCTGTGTGAAGCAGTGTTATCAGCCTTAGTGCAAGTCTAGTTTAGCTTCTTATTTAAAGGTTGTAGGAGGCAAGAATTCCTCTTGCTTTCCCACCAGCAATGTATTGTGCTGGCCAGTGATGAATGACTCCACTCCCAAGGAATAATCCTAAGTTTTTGCCCTCATTGTTAACAGTTCTGTGATATAAAGAAATACTGAGTGTGCTGTGTGGGAGTCCCGTGGTTGCAGTTGATAATGGAATAGGATGGCATTTATTGCTATGTTCCAGAAACAGTTGACACACTGACTTTGTTTCTTCTGGTCTTTTTTTTTTTTTTTTCCCTAGTTATGCTGATGTGGGAGAGCAAGTTCTCTGCAATGGTTGTTCAATATTTCAAGTCTGAAACTTGATGAAATAAGCCTTGTGGCTAAAATGTCCATGAATTCCATGAAGTCTTCTCCTTACAGCTGGTCAATTAATCCTTTTAGCCTGTGAATTAGTTATGGAATTTCTATGTTTTATACCTTTATATTGTACTTTTAAATATTGCAGCTAAATAAACATGTATATTTTAAAGTTTTTAGATTATTTTGAGTCGGCTTTCTCCTTTTCCTTAGTTGTGATATGCCTGGTGTTCATGATGTGGTACAGAATTCAGAATATTCTCTGAATACGTTGCTTGTGTTAGGACACACTTCTGTGAGATCAGAAGAGAAATCATTTGCTCATTCTGTGTTTTCGTGTGAGTGTGAATCCATTCTGGACACATAATGTTTTCTTTGTGAGATAACTAGGAAAATCATCCAGGCTTGAAGGTTTTTCCAAATAGAGAATTTGCTGATTTCTGGGTAATTTTTTTTTTAAGCTATCACTTTTTTTTTTTTTTTTAAGCTATCACTAATTACTAATAGTTAATTTTCCAGTACCCTTTCCAGTACCTTGCAAGGTCTTTACTGGAAAGCAGTTTGTATGATTTGATCATTTACACTACAAACTTCTTATTGTCCTGAATACTCACTCAAAAACAGCTCAGGAAGTGGTTGAGAAATGGTCAGCACTCAAGTGTACATTTCCATAAACCATCTCATTCCTTGTTTTCCTTTCATATCACTGCAGAGACCAGTTTGCTTGCCATTGTTTGTGCTGTAAGAGTGAACCAAAGTGCTGCTGGATAGCCTCTCAAAGTAGTTTTCTTTTACTGGTTTTGCTATGTTTCTTTAAAAAATATGCTTTTCATCTTGCAAACCAACTGTGCATAAGGCAAAACTACAGTGGTCTTTAGCTCAGGAAAATGCTGACTTAAGTGTCTGATTTAGGACTGTTGGATAAAAGGAATAAATTTGACAGGAAAAAAGAAATCCTTGTGGCGCTCATAGCTAACGGTGTGTTTCTCAGATTCTTTGCCCTGAATTCCCAAAGCAAAGTCAGCCACTCATGATTCCCAATCTTCTCAACTGTGATTAGTACGTTTAGGGTGGAGTAACCTTTTTTTTACCCGATCCCCTCCATTCTAGCGCTTTCTACTCGAAGATACTGAAAGTCCTTCGCAATGCAAGTTGAGAGCCTGGCTTCTGCCTCGTGGGGACGCCTTTATTTGACATTCTGCTGAAAGCATTGTGGGTATTTACATGTCAGAATACTGCAGCTACCCAAAGAACAGTAAATGCTTTGGCAAAGGGTGGGTGTGGCTGTTGCTGAACAGCAGCACTTCTTAGCTGCACATCACATGGCTCTGGAGGTGTCGGCCACACTGAGGACACTGAGGTGCAAGATGACATCCTTTCGAGCCCCAATGTAGCACTTTGTATAACTGTGACACTTTAGGGGGAGACACTTTAAAAGCATTTGTGGCCTTTAGGGGATCCCAGAGGATGTCCCTTCACTACTGGGTCAACCATCTGTGTCAGCCTACACTGGCTGATGGATCTGGTTAAGTCTCCCTGTTCTGCAGGCTTTGGTGCCAGTTGGAGAGTTGACTAGTTCTTTCTCCAGTCTGGATTTTGAGCAACTGTAAAATGTATCTTGTCTTCATCCCCTTAACAAAAAAAACAAACAAAAAAAAGGCCAAGTCAGGCGAGCTGGTAGTGAAAGAATTAGTTGGAGTGTGCAGGAGTTCCACAGCATTATCTATCTTTTCAAAGCCGTAACAGATGAAGTTAGGATGGTGGCAGATCTTTGGTGCAGTTTCCAGCTGTCAGGTATCATAGGGCAGATAAGAATGTTGCTCCTGTGGCAGTCATTTTAAATCACAAAGATGAGCTTAATGAATGGGAAGGATCTGTGGCATTTGGATGTTAGTTTTAGGAAAGAGTTTTAAAACTTGGCTTTATTTCATTTGAACCTTTAAGCAGTGAACAAAAGTGGTTTTTAGTCAAGCATATTTTTCAAACTGAAACCTTTAAATATGTCTGCCTTTTCTCATTTCTCTCCTGAGGGTGAGAGACTGAAAACACTGTTTTGCTTCCAGGCGCAGGGAGAGATGAGACATGTTGTTTACAAATGATTCGTGTTTCAAAGTAGTTGATAGATATGGTTTCTTGGCTCATTTAGTCACTGCTGTATTTCATAGAAAGCTGTCCTTTGTAAACAATGGCACGGATTTCATGGCTTAATGTTCTTATTTGTTATCCTCTGGCTGCTTGAAAGATGGTTGTGCATTCAGGCAGATACCCGATGCGGCGGGAAGAGCTGGGAAATGAAAGAAGCAGGAGGGCTGGAAGAAGCTTTGAGGCTGGGAGGGGCAGGGCAGGAGCACAGAAGAGCATGGTCAGCTCTTGCACAGGGGTGGTGCATCGTTCACATGAGAAATGGGGTATAGTGGTTACCACTCACTTGCTTCTCTGCCTTCAGAAGGTGTGAAAAATGCCTGTGTCTACCAAAAAATGCAAATATTATTCAGAAAAGTTCCTGCTCTAGTCCTGTAGGTCTCAGATAAACAATGGGAGGTAAGGCTGGGGACTGTTTGTAAATCTTTATGTTGCCTACACTAAAAAAAAAACAAACCAATTGTGTGAATGGAAAAGTCTTTGGGTGGGAGGTTCAAAGATTTTTTCTTTGTCTAATTAATTATTACTCACAAGGCCTTTTCTGTTGCCACTGGTCATTGGGTACCCCTAGGACTGCATAGGAGATGCAGAAATATTGCTTTATTGAGGAGGAAATTGGATGTAATGCTACGCTTTTTTGTTATTATCATATGTTCTTTCCCTCATACTCCGTGCAAAGTGTCAAAAATCAAAGTTTGCCTGCTGTTCCAAGGCAAGGAAATCCCCTGAGGAGGCAGCATATCGATGGGTGAAAATATCCTGGAGTAATGATTTTACAGATGGGTGAGAAACTTCTGAGGCCTGTATATCATCACTGGTGACATATGTCTCAAAGAGCACAGTTTCATGTCTAAAAGGAAGTCAACTGATCTGATTGGGATAAAACAATTTCTTTCAAGCCTAATATGTGAGTAAGTTCTAGAAATGTGTGGTTTCTGAGATACCAGATACTTAAGGACAATCTCAGGTGGTAAGTGACTTGAGTAGTCTCCAGTATCTCCACCCTGCATTAGAACAAACCCACAACATATTATAAAGAAGCTCAGTGAAAAGAACAAATACACTTGAGTTGTCTCCTTCAATAGCATTTGTCCTGTGCACATGGCAATTCCCAGGTGTTTTGCAGCTCAGGTTTGCTTTTCAAGAGACAAGTAAACCATTCCACAGATGATCCAGACAACATGAAAAATAAAAATAAATAAATCTTAGCTTGCAAATCTAACCAGTGCCATTCCGTGATTGGTGTGTCTTTTGTTTAGTACAACCAGCAAGTCAGCCTCATCCCCTTCTTTTGTCTTAGTGTCCTGCCCAATTTGACCTTGACTTTTAACCAATTCATAGTCTTTTTTAAATTATTATTTCTTTCTGAACAGGTGATAAATAGATGAAGCTCTGTTTTATCTCAGGGCAGGGCACAAACCAAGTTTCATGGGTGTGAGTGAAAGACAATGTCTTTTTTTTTTCTTTGTGAATATGGGTAAGACATTCCTGCTTTGCCTCTGTGTTGTATTTGCTGCCATCAGCTGTGAGACACTAAGGAGTGTCAGCGATCTACAAATGGTTTTAAATTTTCTGAATCTTTCCTTGAAGAGGTGCAACCAAGAAGTAGAAATGGAAACAGTATCATCTTTGTCCCTTTGGTTTGTCCAGCACTCCACTGGCCCTTGGCTGGATGGGTTAGAAAACAGCGAATTCCAGCACTATGCAAGGAATACATATTTCTCTCACCATGCTCCCTACACGATGATGGCTTTGGGTTTTGACAGGAGTAAATTGGATTAAAAAATTGAATCTTAGCAAAATGTAACTGTTATTGAACTCCCACCTCTGCTGTGGAAGCAGGTCCTTGTGCGGCTCTTTTGTAATTTTTAGTTAGTTGTAATATTGTTTCATCACGGCAGATCCTGCAACCAATAAGCTGTTAGTGTTGCCTTTACCTTCCCTCTAGATTCCAACAGTGCCGAGTACCTGGGCATCAAGTCCTTGGTGCCTGGGGAAACTCCATTTAGTGTAGTGTGGCAGTTTATCTCCACAGTTCATTCTGTGTAAGTCAAGCTTGTCCTCTGCTCTGTGTGGTGGTTTGCCATCGATTGTCAGACAGAGCTTGGATCCCAAGCCATTGTAGGCACGTGTGGGGTTGTCCAAGCAAAAGGGAGGAAAAGCTCGACCCACCCAAGAGCCACACTCAGCTGATGTGCAGAACAAAACTGCTGCAGCAGCACAAAGTCTGCAGAGCCAAACTTTGCAGTGTAACGTTGGGTGTGCCAACTTGGCAAATGGAAAATGAGAGGGATGGTGGGAGGCTCTTCCCAGAGAGCATCCTTCTTTCAGCAGGCTTTTACAGGAGGACAGGGGAGGGTGAGAAAGCCTTGTGTACCCACATGTACCTCAATATTGATTTACCTTGTGCTCTTTCCTCCACTCTCATTACTAAAAGGGGGAAGGTGGCAAAGCTTTAAACATTGTTTTTAGTGAAGCAAATTGGTTGACCTATTAAAAGTAGCCGAGGGGCTTCAGAAAATGTTAACGCCTCTTCAAGAAATATATAGGAGCTATGTCATTTAAAGACAAACACTTATTGTGAATAGAAAATTGGAAGATAATTATTGTAAATTACTTTCTATTTTACATTATTAAAATTGCAATACAGTGAAAGTGATCAGACACTATATCTTGTATATTTTAATGGTTAACACAGTAATTCTTTTTCTTTTCTCTACTTTATTTTGACAGATATTGAAATATACTTTTTAAAGTTTGATTGCATTTTGAACTGCTGCCATTGTAATACAAGCTTTAATATTTGCTAGTGTTGTGTATTCTGGGCTTTTGTTATTTTGTTGTGTTGGTGGTTTTTGTTTGTTTGTTTGTTTGTTTTTCTTCTGGGAAAAGCCTCAGCTGGAATCAAATTATTGTAGCTTACACTTTTATTACAAGTCTTTAGTTCTCACGGTTTTAATTTGCATTAAAATCTAGCTCTAGATATTATGTTACTTATATCTTGCAGAGGTTATTATTGCTTAAACACTTTGTGATTGTAGGATTTACTTTACATTTTAGGATTTATTTAATTGTACTTTCTTGCCTTGTTTTACTCAAGGGTAATAGTTTGGTTAGCTAACAGCAAATGGTCCCCTTCTCACCTGTTCTGTAAAATACAAATGTTTTTCCATTTCTTCTTTCCCCAACAAAGACAGTTGTAGGTTGTAGGGATAGATGTCCACTTAATAACCTGCACAGCAATGTCAGAATCCCCGTGGTACCACCAGGTGCTACCTTGATCTGTTTTACATACAATTGCTCCTAAATTTGCACTGAAGTTCTGAAAGCTGCCGGCGGCTTCTCGTCCAGAAGTGCACTTTGACTGGGGGCTTAGGATAAAACATAACCACTCACCCGACCTCTGTAGCAGAAGTTTCGTCTTAAAGCCACAGGGTGGCAGCGCGATGCTGGCTTTGTGTCGGTGGTTATCAAGTTCTTGGGTTGTTTTCTCAAGTGCTCACAGCTTGACTGATACTGTTAAAATTCGGCTGCTAGTCCGGGGAGGAAATGTGTTTTAGAATATTCCCCTCAAAAATCTGTAGGTCGAAAACAAATGTTTCCAAAACAGTTTTGTGGGTTTTTTTTAATCCAAAATACTTTATACCATTCATAAAATATAGCCTGAAATTCAAAAAGTACCATTTTGCTGCCTGCAAAGACAAAAGTAAAATGTGTATCTTATGCAAAAGCATAAATTGATCACATTATTTTTTTCTTTTAATTTTCAAGTATCAGTATCGCAAACAAGGGTGTTTATATGTCAGACAACATGTAAGTTTTGTCACTCTTCTTAAAACATCCCTCTCAAAAAAAAGAAACCCAAATACCCCCATTCCACATTTTGTTGCGTTAAATTAACATAACCCACTCAAGTTGCTTCTTATAAGGGTATGAAAGAGTCCTGCCAAGAGCTGGACTGTAAATTTGGACTTGGAAATGTACAGTGGAGAACTGAATGGCAGTGGCACCTGGGAAATTGTCCTGGTGGTGGAGAAAAGATGAGGGTTGAGCCGTTGTTTGAGCAGAACAATTTGAGGAATTACGGGCTGGCCGGTCTGACCTCGGTCTATAGGAAGGTTATAGTGTGAATCCTCACAAAATCTGTGCCCAGCTCTACGTTCAGGCACGTGAGGGGCAAGAAAATAATTGGGAACCGTCACACAGATTTATCAAGGGCAAATTGCATCTGACCAAGGCTTTGCTGATGAGATGAGCAGCACTGCATGAGAGGAGAGAAACTGGTGTTAAACTTGTGTCGTTCACCTTGACATTAGCAAGGCTTTCAGCATAGTGCCTGAAGCACTGTTTGGGAGCTCCTTTGGAGAGGTAGGGTTTGAGCAGGTGAACTGTAAGGTGGGTACAAGCATTGCTGGACTGTCAGATACAAAGGGCTGTGACAGGAAGGGCAAAGTCAACCAGCAGCAAATTACCAGTAGCATCGCTTGGGGGCTGTCACAGGAACTGGTGCTCCAGTGACTCTCCAGTTCAGAGAGACAACACTAACAAACAAGAAGCCTGGTGGCTTCCAATTCACAGATGGGTCATGTCTGTGGTCTTCAGAGTCCATCAAAATCACAAGTATTTTATGATTTTTTGAGTACTGCAAGGCTGTGTGGGGTGCATTTGGATACACTTAAGAATTTATGGTCCTGTGGAAACTCCTCAACACTCTTAGACCTGCTCCATTCTTCTTCTGTTCTCCTAAGCATTGATTGCTACTGTCAGAAATGAGGAAATGTAGAAATGTAGAAAGCCATGTGGTCTGAGTATGTCCACTCTTACATCCTGTTTACTCTGCTAGAACTACTGATATGATGAAACTTACTCATATCCTTAAGTGTTTCGGTGGGATGTGCTGTAGAGTGCAGCACTCTGCAGAATATTGATTCCTGAGCCTAAAGAAATTATTCAAATTTCAACCAAATAGTTTGCATACAAAATTTAATGCTCTTTTACATATCTCATCCCATCGAGTTTCGTTTTGGGAGCTTCATTCTCCCACGCTTTCTTGCAGTGAGTAATACCTCCCCAAATGACTAATCTGATTGTTCTGATTTCTTTCTTACTGATAGCAAGATTATTTACTGCCCTAGAATAGATTTTAAAGTATTTTTAAACCCAGTAAAAACAAACTTAGAAACCTGGGAGTGTGGTCAGTCTGGGTGACCAATATAGGGAATCAACATACAGTACAATGTAAGGCTGAAATACATGCACTCAATGTGCAAGTTTTCACAGTCTCCTCCCAAAAATGTCAAAAGAAGAAAGCCAACTTGAATACTTCTTTCATACCCGAGTGGTTTAACTCCAGGTTGCTCTGGAAGTCCTCACCTCTCTGAAAGTGCGAGCCCTTGGTCTCAGCTGGGTGTCGTGGCAGTATTGTTGCTCACCGAGCTGGTTTGAAGATATTTGTGTATTTAGATGGGTCACAGGAATGCAGGAGCTTTCTTACTCAGCCAGGACATGAAGTAAAGAAGTATTATAGAAAACTGCTTCACTCCTGTGAGTTTGGATCAGCACTGCTGAGCACAAGCATCTGTAAGTCCTGAAAATCCCTTTTGTTCCCAACCTATCCAATATTGGAGCACAGTCTCTTGGTAAGACCAAGAACTAGACGTTATTGTACATCAAGTTAGAGGGACTTTCCTTCTTCACTGGTACGAGATTTCCACTTTGTTTGCTCCTACACTCACCTGTTTGTATTTGAAATCCTTGCTATAACTGTTTCTCTTTCATCTTGCACTGAATTTCTCCCTTCTGTGCTGATGTCACTGACAAGGACACCGTGAGAGCCTGTGCACTTCTGTTCACCTCAGCACTAACAAGTTTTCTATTTGTGTAGAGCTGTCCTTGCTCTGCTGAAGAGATCATCAGTGTTCATGATGCTGCCCCTTCACTGCTGCTGCTGCTGCTTGTAACCTACTGCAAAACAACGTGGTTTGGGGTTCTTTCATCTTTTCCTTAGTGCCAGGCATTGTGGCAAGTACAGCTTAACATGCAAGGAGTCGTGGCTTCAAGCTGTACCTGACTTGTCTAATATTAATTCCACACGTGGTCTCTTCTGCCCAAGTTCAGTCAAAACTTCCATAACAACAAGCACTGTCGGAAATGAGAGTGCCCTTTAAAATTTAGTGGCATACATCAGTTGGACATGAAAACTAGTTCAAACCTCAACGCTTGTTCTCTGTGTCTTCTCGAGAATTTAATTTCTTGTGAGGCCTTTAACTTAGAATATTTTCCTGGTTTGCTTAACTCCTGCTACCATCTGTTGTTCGGTGACAACTCGGAGCCAAGACGGCTGATGGAGATCCGAGTTCTCCTAGATCAGCACTTGGCACCACGAGCTTTTTCACAACCCAACAAGCAGTTCTAACAGCTGCATGCATGAATCACTTAAGTTATAGTACCCTGCAGCACCCTGTAAGAATGGGTTTTGACAATCTGGTCAGATGTCACACAAGCAAAAGTGCGATGAACTGAGCTCCTTGGAAGGTGTGACATAAATTTAAGATGATTATTTTGATACATATTTTAATGTAACATGCTCTAAAGTTTCATTGCTGCTCAGAAAGTTTTGGGACTACCCTAGATTGCACGTAAGAATTTACAATTACAAAAGAAATTCAGTGGGCTGGGGTGTGTGTGTGTTTGTTTGTTAGAGCAAACTATTCTGACACATTCCCTGTGGCATTTCATATTACTGAGAGACAGTTTGCTCCAGCATTAAAGTGCTCTTCATGTGCTTTTGACTCAGTCTATATTTAAACCAGTCTCCAGCAGTATTTTATTTCAGTTGTTTTAGTCTGGTTTGCTTAGCTCTGGATGCATTCTTGATTATTATCTGTGCTTATTGCAAGATTTGCTGTCATAGAACGATAGAATAATTTAGGTTAGAAAAGACCTCTAACATCATCAAGTCCAATTGTTAACCCTGCACTGCCAAGCCCACAACTAAGTCCCTGAGTGCCACACAGCTTTTAAATACCTCCAGGGATGGTGAGCGATTCCACCATTCCCTGTCCCAGTGTTCACATACTGCACTTCCACAAACACTACAGAACATCATTTCGTTCAGAGTTTAGGAAGATGTAAGAGCGCTTCTTTAAGGTCTGCAAGAGGACTGTGTGGATTCCTTGTGGGTTTCGTAGCAGTGACCTGACTGTACCAACACCGAGCCCCAAGGACCAGTGTCTGGATCAGCCTGGTGTCAATGGGCAAGCTGGGCTACACAGCTGAGGGTTTGTGTTATGCTCCAGTGGTGTCATTACTTGTTTAATGATAACCATTGCTTTGGCTGAGTATTTAACACGAGGCCAGTGACAAACAATTTATGGAGTCCATATGTTTGTATTTCATTTAGCTGTCCAAATAAGGGGGGAGGGAGCAGTATGGAGGTCATAGTGTCTTGTTTTTATTTTGAAGCTGCATCTGCAGACTAGCTGGAGCCAAGCAGGGTAACTATAGGATGGACAGTATCATCCAGGAATAGGGTGTTAAAACTTCTTGGGCAACTTCCACAGAGCTGCCTGGCAGGAATTCCCCCTCAGTTCCTCTTAGAAAATGAGATCAGTGGGTACCCAGGGGATAAGGAGGGCTGGGTGCCAGAGAAGGGAAGCCTTGGTGGTTCAGCAGTAGGATGGAAAAAGACATGATTCCAAGAGCTGGACCAATAGTGTTGAGTTGGACTGCAAGCCTTTCACACCACTAGAAATGTGGATGAACTGGTCTCAGGACGTACAGGCTGCAGACTGAGGCAGTGAACTTGAGGATGCTGAAGCAGGTTGGTGTTAGTTTCCCACGTTTTAAAGAGTTCTTAAGAGTTTATAAGAGTTTTAAAGAGAATATGTAAATGTTTTCCATCAGCAATTTTCAGTTACTGTCTTATCAGGTACTTTATGTTTCTAAAGAACTCTAGATAGGTTAAACTTGATAGTTCATACCACAATGTAAAGATAAGCTAGATAAAGGGCAGACAAATGTTCTGTTTTGTTTTCCCTGGTTTTTTTTTACATGTATCAGCTGGAAATCCACACAAATTTAGGGATGCCATGGAACAGAAATGTCTGACAGACAGTAAGGGATGACCAGATTTTTTTTTTTTAAGCAATCAATTCCCTTCTAAGTCTACAAAAGGAGTAAGTGTGCGATAAAAGGCGCTGGGCCATTACCTCCTCCTCTTACCTGTAACAGAATTGATATTAAAAATATCAATAGGAATAGGAAATCACTTTAAAATTCAATGAAGACTTGCTCTTTTCTTTGGTTAGGCCAGTATTTCATGCCAAAATGCACCAGACAAGAGTCTACGTGAAACCTGGGGACGTGGGTCTGTATAGACAATGTAAAGTGCTCCTGTGGATTTGGGTCAGATGAAGTCTCCACAGTGACCCAAGGAGCATCCAGCAGGAGAAAAATACTTATTTAAAGATGTTTTCTACCAGTTGATAACACACCCTCTAGAAGGGGCTGCGTAAGATAAGAAACAGGCTAAGGTACAAAATAATGAAAGCAAGGGAGAAGAGGAGGAAGGGGGACGATGTCATGAGGCAAAAGGCAAGTAAAGAGAACTGGAATTCTGACAAAACTGACTGAAAAAAAGGGACAGGGGAAGTGCAGCAATAGTGCAGCCTGGTCTCTCCAGGTACCACCCAGGAATCTGCATCCAGCCTCCGTGCAGCAGGGAAGTGAAAGCCCACCTCCATGTGCCAGCTTTTTTCCTGCTCCCAGGAGAGGAGATCTGCTCGGCAGAAGACAGATGGCATTACCATTGCCTGTGCTCCTGTGGGGGCTTTTTCCAGATGGGGAGTTGGAAGCTTCTTTGTGCTGCTACAGCCTTCCTCTCCAGCAGCCCTCGAGTGCTCGGGGCTCCACCAGCCTGTGCACCCGGATCAGATGCTGCTCAGACATGTGCAGCTCAGCACCGAAAAGATTTCAGCTGAACCCGTTAGGGAAACAGAAGTATTTATATCCAGGGTTTTCTTCCTTTTTGAGAAGTGTCCTTGTTGACTTTTCCTTTCTTGCACCTCGTTATTGAGAGATTGCTGGTAAAACCTGAGTTGCTATCAGCGATTTGAAAAGGAAGGCGACATGATTGTTCTGCAGAGGAACCCCAGACAACCCTGCATCACACAGGGACTTCACCAGCCAATCTTGGTGCTTTCCTGTGTTGGGATGCCTCTCCTACCTCAAACAAGGCACAGGTGTGACAAGTTTCTCAAAATTACCTGAAAAAACCACTGGGCAGTCCAGGAAGCAGCACCCTCACTGCAACTCAGTGAGCTGCTTACTGGAATTTTTAAAAAAGTAATAATCATTTTAAATACTTGGCAGCAACCTTTGATCTCCACTTCACGCCAAACAAATCAGCACAGAAAGTAAAACTTTGGAAAGGTAACATGATTCCAAGTTTTACAATCAAGCAAAGGGAGATACTAAGTTTAATCCCCTTATCTTAGTTACACATTAAATTTATGACCTCACCTGTGTAAATAAGTACATTTTGTTCTGCTTTCTTCCACTTCCCTTCCTCTGCAACTTTCCAGTCTGCAGTTGCTCCAAGTGACCCTGTTCTTTCCACTTTGTTTTTGCTGTTTCATTTTATACTCATATTGGATTTTCAGCAGGTATTCCTGTCTTCCTGTTTAGTTTCATTTCTCCCAATAATATCAGAATAAGGAACAATTGCAGCAGCTAAACATACCATATGGAAAACTTACTATATGCTGCAACCATCTTAATAGTATCACTCCATTTTTCATTACTGAAGTTCGGTGAAGGGCTCATATTCTGATCTTTCTGCACATTCACAAACCCCTTAAAAGTGACCGGAGCAATTTATCAAATGTGTGAGAAAAGTCCATTAGCTATTTAAAAAAAAAAAAAAATCACTCAAATGCTTTATGGTCTCCAGGCTTGTGTGTGGGAGAAGGTGTTGGTATTGCTCTCCAAAGTCAGAGCTGCACCTCACTGAATTAAAATAAAAAGCCAATTTCAGGGTAAGGAACCTCTAAAGCACCCCTTGCCCTCACAGCCAAGCCAGGGCTCCTGACTGGGGCCCGGTGATGTGTGCTGAGCTGCTGGATTCACTTCTGTCGGGAGAACCAATTCAAACTGGCCTTTTCAGCAGCAGTTGGCGAACTGGAAGCATATGCCAATCCACAGGGCGTAGCTGTGCAGCTCCAGGTGTCAGCCACCTTTGGGGAGAAGGCAGCTCCTGCCTGCAAGAGGAACGATTTCTGAGCAGCCTGTGCCACACAGGCGAAAAGGACAGTACAGGGATTTGTTTCAGGGGTGGCACTGTGGGAACAGCTGTGACCACTAACACCAAGGAGAGATGGAAGCGCCTGGTGGTGATGGTGTTACTGCAGCCTCCCAGAAACAGTCCAGGGATCCTGTCAGAGTGCAAGCCCTAATGCAGAGCAGACATAATCCTTCTCCCAAAAGAGTAAATATCACTCAGGGTTTTCTCCCCTTGCCATGCCAGAAGGAAGCTCAGAGAATCCAGCCTGCCTGCACCTACACAACCATTGAATCGTGGAATGGACCTTAAAGATCATCTAGTTCATCTCAAGGAATGTAAGGGCAAGT
>NW_020955996.1:207144-250065 GCF_003031625.1 Empidonax traillii | reverse complement strand
CTAATGCAGAGCAGACATAATCCTTCTCCCAAAAGAGTAAATATCACTCAGGGTTTTCTCCCCTTGCCATGCCAGAAGGAAGCTCAGAGAATCCAGCCTGCCTGCACCTACACAACCATTGAATCGTGGAATGGACCTTAAAGATCATCTAGTTCATCTCAAGGAATGTAAGGGCAAGTGTTGGTGTTCCTGCTTTAGAGGAATGCAATGACATCCTCCAGTTCAGTAAGTGACAATATGCCAGAATACAATGTACTCTTCATAGTCCTGAGAAAATTACTTACAAAACTATAACGCAATAAAAGGTGGGTAAAAAGATATGCACTTCGCATAAAACAGTAAGTCCAGCAAACTTGGGATGACCAGGGCCAGTGACATCAAAGAAAATGACAAAAATGCCAAATTTGTACTACTGGAAGCATCTCAAAGCAAGGCTGGTGTCAAATCTCATGGACTGTATGAAAACAGTAAGCAGGTTGTATCAGGCTGGAAGTATAAATCTATACCAGAGAAGACAGAAAAAAATTCCACAAAGACCCTCCTTCACTAAAGCACATGCTCTCAAATCATCAGAGGGACTAAATCATACAAGAGACTCACAGACTAGTTGCGGTTTGCTGGGATTTCTGGAGATGGTCCAGCCCACGCCCCTGTTCCAAGCAAGACCTCAATTTGAACCCCATTTTTTGAACACTGGACCCCAAAGGAGTCCAGTTTGTTCCAACTGCTGCACTTTAGTACGATGAAGGAAGAATATTATTACTGATTTTGCCCTTCTCCAAAACTGTAAGTTTAAGCATGGATTTCATGCTCACTTGAATCCAATTTCGATGAATTCTCAAGCACTGAGCTTAAGATCACAATCACTATTTTTTGTTCTGATACAGGTTTTCTCAGTACTACACAACAGCTTTCTGGCTGAGAGCATCAGTACTGTAAGGACACAACAGTGCAAGCAAATAGATGTGGTAGAGTTTACAAATAACTAAAGATCCCAACAATTTGGTAAGGTTTGTGTCTCCTCTCTGTGAAGAATTTTCACTCTTGTATCAAAACAATCATACTATCTTATGTGGGGTGAAAACTATGTATTATTTTAACAATGTGCAGAATTTGGGAGACCTTCAGAATCCAGAAAATACAGCAACTGCTGTTGTTGCCATTTATCTTCTTGAAACAAACTCAATGCCCTGACGAAGATGCAGCATACAAGCAGTTAAAAGTAATCTGACAGAAGACATGAAGAAACAGTGTGGAAAAATTCCTAGAAGTGGACTCTTAGACCAGGGTTACATTGAACACAGGAAGAAATTCAGAAAGCCCATCTCTAGAGAACAGGTAGTGAGCACTAACAGGCAAAAAACTGAAGCAGCACTTCAGTGAAGGAGGAACAGAACTGAGCTACGAGCACGCTGAAAAACCACAGAGAGAAGTTTTTACAGATGAAGTCCTTGATTTGATCCTCAAAAAAGAACCCACCATGCTCACAAAACCAGGATGGTGACCCAGCAGTTATAAAAATTATAATTAAAAAAAAAAAAAAGGGTCAAACAGGAGCTACTGTAACAAAATGGGTTTGTTTAAAATGGTTTCAGACACAGAGCAACTACTCATCACCTGATTAGAATGCAACATATGCTCCACCAGACAGCTACCACACGTCTGCACGCTCAGCTGCAGTGGGGATAATAAGCTCCTGTTTGCTATAGGCACTGTGTGTTCTTTGCATTTTACTCCTCGTGGCAATTAACCTCCCTGTTATTAAAAAAATTGCGCTGGAAGTGGAAGACAAACACACTCTTTTGCAACACTGAAGAAACAAGACCCTTTTACATTCGCCTCCTTCTCCAAATGTTTTACCTCTGAAGCTCTTCTAGATATAGGGAAAAAAATCAATCCTTCTAAATTACTTCCCAAATATTTCTCAGGCAGAAGATCCATACAACTCTCACAGGCACTTCCCGTGCGTGGGCTCCTCTTCTGCAACTCTGTCTCCTTGGAGTTTGCACTCCCATTGCAGGTCATGACCTCTAATCTGGGACCACCACCCTAAATGCACAATCCAAACAGCAGACAAGAAAAATCACCACCAGTTAAGGCAAAGACCATCCAATTCAAACACTCAAGGCAAGGTTTTGCCCTCAAAACTCCAAAACCTACCATAATTTATTTCTCAGGTTGAAAACTGGGAGCAAATTCAAACAGCAGCTGAGGTACTTGAGGCCTGCATGAGAGCAGTGCAGCAGCTGGAGAGCAGGTGGAGTTCACCTGCTGGGTGGGTGATGGTGCAGAAAGAAAAAAGCAAAAGCAACTTATTTTACTGGGGGGGGGCTGAGAGATCAGTTTGTGCAGAGTTGGGAATGCTATAAACCACGGTTATCTTCACCCAGTTTGAAGGGAGAACAGTCTGCCATATCCTAATGGGATTGTACTGGATGTTTTAGAGACACATTTTAGGGAATATAAAATGGAATTTGCAGAATTACCTGGCTTCTGCCCATGCCCCTTAACCCCAAACAGCACACAGGGCTGTGCATCTGTTTCAAACACTGCTCAGCTGACCTCAACTCCTGAGTGCACTCAGGGGCACACAGAGAACACTTTTTCCACTTTTTTTTCTCCCAACACGAGTTTACAACCAAGCTCTGGACTGTAACATATGTACACTTACCAGTGTTCAGAACCTGGGATGCACCATTTTTGCTGCAATGTGTAACATCAGAGCAAGATGATGTTTTTCAATGCCAGAAGGAAGACTGAGGTTTTGGCTGTCACGACAGTTCAGAAAGTTTTGGGTTTTCAAATCAAAGAGCTAAAGAAACGTGCAGGATTTAAGCAGTCTCTGCATTTATGGTACAAAAGGAATCTGAGGTGAATGACACTCAGGTCACAGGTTTCTCTGATAGGATTTTATGTGCTAAATCAAAAAGGACACATGTTATGTTTGCAGATCAACAATGGTAACACCTGCAATCATTTAATTATGGACAACAGGTGTTTTGAATAATCACTGGCAAAATGAGGGAAAATATCCAGCAGACCTGGCTGGCATTCAGGTGTGGCCCTCACAGTTCTTGGTTGCCAACAGTATTACAGTTCAGAGAGATTTTTGGCAGCTTGGCTTTTTTAAGTTATGTTTTATATACGGGAATTAAAACAATCCATTAGCAAGAACTGGCAGAAAAATACTGTTCTGAGACATAACCATCCTCAGCAGAACAACCCGATCCACGTCTGCTCCTGCATTTGAAAGACCAGATTTTCCTGGGGCAGATTATGGTAACCTTTGCTCACTCATGTTGCCTATATTTGGATGCACAAAGTGTGTTAGTTCAGAACTTGTCAGTACTTGTAGACTTGCAGAAGAGTTCCTTGGACTTCGTCCCCGGGCTGGCTGGAGACTCGGGTGAAGGCTTGGAAGCAAAGGAAGGAGAGCAGTTACGAGATCAGACTTGAGAATAGGACAGGCTGTCCAGTCTCTAGAGAGACACAGATCCCTTCTTTCCCCTTCCCTCCTTGCATAAAACCTGCAGTAAATTGAACCAGGAATTACAGCTTATTCCTTGAACCAAACCATGTGTTGGATATTTAATGGCTTGTTACAGTTGCAGCTTCTGTGCTTAGTTTGAAGCAGACTGCCAGTTGTTATTGCATGTTCTTGTCCTATTCTCTGTATTCTTGTTTGAAAATGGACATTCCAACCTTCTATAACCACCTCCTATCTGTGATTAATGTTAGTCCCAAGAGAGGAAACACAGTGTGATAGATTGTACAGTGGCCTGAGTGATGGAACAGAAACACCTCTGCGGATCAGGGCCTCAGTAACACACTCTCACTGGCATCAGGAGGACAGCAAAATGAGGCCTGTCCTCACTCATCTCAAGACAAACTTTCTGGCACAGGGTGCATTCCTTCAAAGAAACATTTTCCAAAATTATCTCTGCATAATGATCAGCACAGAGATGAAATAAATGAGGAGGGACAGAACAGCCTGAACCCCTCAGCGATACACACATCAAACTCGAGAAACTGGAGCAGTTGTTGCATCTCTACAAATTCAGAAGGCTCCTACCACAAGAAATAAGAACCTAACTCGTTAAAGCAATTTTATTTAAGTATTTGGAGGGAAATTTTCATATCATGAGTAAAAATACTAGAGTTGAATGTTGTTAAAAAAAAAAGTCAAGATGATGGGCTCTCTGTGCAAGCACAGCAGTTTCTGATGAAAAGGGGAAGCGAGGGTTTTCATAACATACTCCCTTTGAAATAAAAAAATTAAATGCTAGTTAACTGGAGTACATGTCATCATTTTTATACAGTCAAGAGAATGAAAAAAAAACAAAAAAAAGCGCAATTTAAAGAACGCAACCTACAATGGAATAAATTCATTCGCAGCAGAGACAGAATAAGACTGCTTTTATGAAAATTACAAAGAAACATGATACAACAAAAATAGGGTGAGGGGAATTTTCCACTAAGATTAAAAATGAGAAACAAAAAAAAAAGTTCACTTTTTGAACACCATTATTATTCAAACACATATGAAGTTTCAACCTATTTTTTTTTTACATGGGAAAACACTGTTAAAGTGAATCTTCAAGAGTGAGAAGGCACCATGAACTGTTGGTTGATACCTTTAATGCACACTCAAGAAAAAAGAAATGATCTGGCATGATGCAAAAAATCATTAAGTGTTTATATATATTCATATATCTTTTCATAAAAAAAAAAAAAAAGCGGCAACAAGTCATTACTTCAGTGCCAAAATGTACTTGTGTCTGGCTGACTTGCTCGTTAAGCTGATTTCTCCCTTAGACCTGTGTGGTATTTCTGTACAGTGGTGGAAGTGGGTGATTTTTCATTGTTGCATTTCGTATTAGATTGGTAAATCAAGCATTTTCTAGGTTCTGAGAAGCCAATCCTATGAAGTATTCCTAAGCTCTATGCAAATGGAATAATTAAATGCACTGTCTAGGATGGAATACTCATCTGTACGACGTGGCAATCCCACTGGATTCAGTTTGATATGTAATGTCTTGTAGCAGATGTTATAACAAAAATAACTTTTGCTTTTTGATTTACCTCACTGAGGCCATTAATGCTGTTCCTATAGTTGGTTTTCTGGAGCTGGATGACGCTTCACTGCTGTCCAAAATGAGTTTGAACCTTGACTCTCCAGAGTTTGTTCACTTTGTTGCTTATATTATTGCACTAGCTACTAAAGTCTTATATCTTCCTATATAAATCTAATTGTTCAGAGTGCAGATTCTATATTTAGATAATGAACTGTATGAAATAAATAAAATAAGGGGATTTTCTGGTCAGAGTTGCTGATATGTTGAATACCTTAATTATTTCTAAAGTAAACAGTTTTGGTGTATATTCTTAAAAACCTATGGTCATTCAGCATAAAAGCCTTGACGTAATACTTAAAGAATGGATTCGTTTTCCTTCTCAAAAATGCATCAAAGAATTGTTTTAAATACAGAATCTGTGAGGCTTCCTACAAAGTCATCTAAATCGTAATACAAACACAGTTTGTAATTCAGATAATATAGAAAGTTCTCTAGTGTCCATTGAAGTAAGGTCCCCAAAATGCAGTCTGTTTTGTTTCTGAATGGCAAAACATTAAGCGGTTCCACTGGCTGAGTAGGAGAACTGAGGAAAATGAGGTCTTCTCTCGTTATCTACACAATCCATGCTGTCATCTGAAAGATGAAAACAACATTAGACAATATTTTCTACCTTTTTGATTTTAAGTAAACAACAGTAAGATATAGCACAGTAAAGTTATTTCACAGAAAGAAACTTTCAGTGTTGCCTTTTTCTTCTACAACTTGAAAGGACAAAGAAAAAGTCTTAAATCTCCCCCCAGTAAACGGGGATCACACCAGGTCCTGAATGGTGTATGTATAGAGTTGTTCGGATGTCCACTTAAAACTGGCAGGAGCTGCACAGCTTAAATCCATATTCACTGTTCTGAATTTCTGGACATTTATATTTGACAGCAACAAACACGTTCAGCTACCAGGAAAACGAAGTATATTTTGACTGAATATGGACATTAGTCCATGCTCAACTGACTGCTTGCATATACACAGTGTGTGTGGATACGGACATGTGCAGAACTCATTATCAGAATTAATTTCCAGTGGGAATGTGCAGAGTTGGAAAAGACAACAGTACAAATAATTTCAGTCTTATAAAACAGGTTTTTCATTTCCCAAACTGGAAAGGCATGTGGAAAGTTTCACAACAATTTACCAGCTTCTAGGTCAAGTACCTATGGAAAACCAGCAAGTTTAAACTGATGCTCTTTCACATGGCTGAAGAGACCTGGTAACATCACAGGAAATTATTTCTGGTGGTGGTCTGGAGAACACAGTGACAAACATTTGAGAAAACTTTACCTTGGTCAGGAGGAGTGATTGTTATCATCTGTGCTGTAAATTCTTCATCAAAGTATCTTGTATCTGTTTCAGATGTAACTTGCGGCTTGAACAGAGGTACAAGCTATGAAAAACAAAAAATAGTGTTCACTTAAAATTTCTTGCAGTGCTGTAAGTGAAGCAAGCAGGATTTTATGTAGTTATAAGCTATGATGCTTTTTTCCTACATTCCTAAAATGTCTATAAAACACCAGTTCACAAAGAAGGAAGCGTATACAGTAAAAAATATATATTTAGATGTGCACTTCCTATCAGGGGGCATTTAAGGCATTTTTCTCTAGGATTTAAATGCACAAAGAAGCACTAAAATTGCACAAAGAATCCTAAAATTTCTTCAAGTAATAGCATATTTACAAATGTTTACAAATAATAGTATGTACTGGTTCCCCACCTAATTATATGGAAATTGTCAACTGCATCTAGACAGCTTCATGATGCTTAGTGATACCAAACGGATCAGCTAACCTTGTGTATCACCACAAGGGTTGTATCATTCACCAAAAATTTCAGCTACAGAGCTACTGTGTCCATGCAGCTCTGACTGGAAATGTGCTGGAGGTCTCACCAACGTGGGAGAACTAAGGCCAAGCCAGCAGCAGCATTAAGCTTTTATATTCCGGGTCCCCAAAAGCAGTTTGATGTCAACTGTGAACTCTGAAAAACCAGAATGCTTACAAAAACCAGCAGTGAAATCCTCCTCTGGTTACACCAGGAGTTGCACTATTTAGGGTTTATTCTTGAGACTCGCTCGGGCGGACAGGCTGGAAATCATCCATGTGTACCTAGGCAAGCTCTGGCAAGAGCAACTCCAGATGGAGCGGAGCTGCTTGACTGGGGCTGGAGGAGGAGCGCGCCTGGGAAGCGGGATGGCAGAGCTGGCTGCATACAGATGCACAGCGTTGGAACACGTACAACTTTGGAGGGCAACGGAGCTGGGATTCAGACCTCGCTCACCTCCCCACTGCACAGTGCAGCAGAGCCAGAATGTAAACACTGCTCGGAGCCCTCCCACAGAGGACATGGAATAGCACTCGGCGCTGGGCTCCTGTTCGCCCACCACTGGGGTTACACGTGGCCATCTTTTAATAGCACAGAGCCACACCGGGCAACAATTTGGGAGCGTGACTGAGAAAGTATATGGCTTCCAACCTGAAACTGCAGGGAAAGGTTTATCAAGGCAAAGTGCTCCAACTGGAACTATGCAGTGACCCCAAAGACTTGCACTCCTGCACTTGCACAAATAAGAACTACACCAACAGAAATCACTACACTTGGCAAACATCAGGAAATCCTGGACGTACAAAACACCTCTTCCCCATCCCCAACTTCTCCTCCTGCTTGGATGTGAAGAATCATTTGCTTATCAAGCTGGTAAATGAGAAAAGCACTAGTTTGAAGCTCCCTATCACCAGGATCATCTTTCTGATCTGTTTTGAGAGCACCTGACAGCATGTTGTCCTGTCTTACAAACAACAATCCAGTGAGCCATGTTCATTTTCAATATAAAGACTAAGAAATGTAGTCTCTATATATGGCAGTATCTCCAAATACAAAGAAACATTTAATGTTTAAAATCAATCTTTAAAAACTAGGGGACGGAAAGACTCTGTTTAAAATAAGACAGTGCAATTACAGTATACATTTTTTTTTTTTTTTTAATTCCTAACAACCCTCTGTGCCCAAGGATGGCTTAAAAGAGCTGGGCAAATGATCCTATCAAAAAAATACTAGGTTCTTAGAAGTGGTCTTTATGTCCTGAATTTAAAAAGGAAAAGGAAACAGGATATCCCAAGTCAAGAGTCTCTCTGAGCCTTACAGTCCCCCTGAAGCTATTGAAGAGGGAATGCTTCATATTTTAATGTTAATAACACTTCTCAGTCAAAACCACACCAACATATTATACGTAAAAGCCCTGTTGAGGATAAGGAATTTTTCTCTCCCATTTTAACTCCATTCTCTGTTTCCTTACAGAAGTTTCTGCCTATTCCTCAGAGCAAACCTGGTTTGTTTTTGACAGGCTGTGCGTGCACACGTGAATGTGAAGCTCTATCTGTCCTTTTAAGCTAGTGGTGGTTTTGGCACTTGCAGTGCCCCCAGTTGCTCTGCTTACTGAGCACAGCACAGAGTGATTTAGGACTTGGGCACTGCAGCAGACACCCGAACTATGCACATCGGAACGACTCGGAGCAGCAACCCCAAGTGAGAACACATGTGGAATGGGCTAGCGCTGCCTGTATCATTTTCCTTTTTATTTTAGTATCTGTTAAAAGCAATTTGAGACAGATTATGATGCACCCACAAGACATTTTTTTCCCCCTAGCTGTCAAATTCTGAACGTTAAGCTGGAAACAGAGGGGAAGCCGCAGAAAGCTCCAACGCTGGCTTTACCAAGCAAATATGTTGCTTTACTGAAAAGCTGTCACTGCAATAGCTCTGCAGTTCAACTGGCAGAGAGGTGCCACCTGTAGCCTCCCACGGCTGCAGACCAGCATGAATCCTGCAGGCTGAGGCTGGTTTGAGAGAGAAAAAGGACCCGGAAAAAAAAATGCATGTGATTAAAATCTCATCGTGTATGTTTCTCTTGTCGCTGGGCAAAATACTGCAAATTAAATTGCACCTTTCTCTGCACCAGAGACACACAGCTCTCTTCCAGGAGAGTCTGATGAACATTTTAAATTTGGGGGACAACCCCAGTTATTTAAAACTCCTTATAATTTAAAGCAAAGATCTGTTCCCAAAAAAGCTTAATTACAAAGCAAGTGTTCTCGATTACCCAAGCCCATGTTCATGCACATATTCAGCATTACTGGAGATGGTGTGTAACCCAGCTCAGCACACAAACACCTCTCAGCAGCTGAAAAAAATCCAGCTTTTATCCATGAGACTGCACTTCGGGTAAATGCTGCAAGATCCTCTTTGGACCACCCAGAATGTAGGTAGCAATTACTCACAGGTTTTTTTTAAATCTCTCCATTTACACAGCATGCCTACTTCAGATGCTAGTGGGACAGGAGCAAAACCAGGATCTAGGCTCCTTGGATAGGACAAAGTCAGGAGTAGTCTCAATCAGCACAGTTTTCTCTAAAAGATGTAAATATCTAGAATTTCCTGGGAGTTTCCAGAACAATATGAATCAGTACTACTACGGGACAACCTCTGACATCTCTGTCAGTCCTATGGATAAATAAACTGCCTCGAGCTTGTGTGATTTCTCTTCCATTCAGGGAACCAGGACTACCATCAAATCACTAACAATTTCACTCCAGACATTTGAGCCCCATTATCAGCTTTTTACCTTAAACTGCATAAAAATAGCAAAACCCGAAGTATTCAGCTTGTCAGCTGGGTGAAAACAGGGACAACTTCCTGTTTAGAACAGGAATTCAGATACACTTTTGATATTATACTGAATAAATTCCCCATAACTCCCTCCTGCCCTCATGACTGCATGCAGCTCTCCCTCACAGGATGCTTTGAAAGGGCTGAGGTCTAAACTCTTATCTACACTTTCAAAGCACAAAAACTTACTTTATGATTTTTCAGTTCCCTTTAACCACACCGATCTGTGAGGAAGTGAAAGAAGGGAAGGAAACAGAGGACTCTTTGTAGTTGTATATAGGAACTGGACAATTCCCCTAATACGGTACAGGAACTTAGTTTCTGCTAAGCTTCTTACCTGCTCCCACCAACTGGAGAGAGAACTAAACTGTATTTAGAGATCAAACGAGATCTGATACCACAAGGGGCTGCTGAAGTAAAACAGGAAATCAGGAAAGGCTGGGACTGAATGAGATCATATGGCACCAGTAGATGGGAACCTTGAATCACCAGACCCGCATTTTCTTTAACTGCATTTCATGTTAGTGCTATGAAAATGTGGCTGGTGAGAATCAAATGGGAGAGGACAATAGCAGGTCACCATGAGAGCACAAACCAGGACATCTTGGAGGAGTGAAATAGTTATCTGTGAAGGAAGGGGCAGTGAGACATAGAAACTTATGAAACACACTCCTGCAGAAAGGGCTGGGCTCTTTGATTTCAGTGGCTCCCCCTGGAAAGCCTACAGACTCAGTGGGTCTCACAGAAAACCAGTGAGGAACATCATGAAGTGCAGATGCTTCCTATCAGTCCTTTGTGACACACAAAAACCACAGTATTAGGCTTGGAATGATGCAAAAGCCTACACTTGTCTGCACTTGTCTTGAATGCTGAAATTAGACTGAAAAGGCAGGAAAAATGCAATGAGGAAAAAACTGTCCATCTTCTACTACTGCTTCTAGGAATGTTTGCTTCAGATGCTCAGGAACCAACAATAATCCTGGTCTCATAGGGGATACGTCAGTTGATAGGAAGAAATGGCAACAAGAATTCACAGGAAAAGCCATTTTAAAAGCTTAAAATACTCTCTAAATTTGGAAGCAATTTCCCTTACATCTTATTTATTCAGCTAACTATCTCACTGAGAGATACTCCTATCAGTGCAAAATAAAAATTCAGAAGTAATCCACTTACAGTATTTTAAGAAACACTAAGCAATTTAGCCTAATTAAAAACAACTGCAAACCTTTTCTGTGGAGTCTTTCTGTGTACATTACACAGGGCAACAAAATTTGAAACATTCAGTATATTCCCAGCTACAGTTCACCTTGGATGAAGAGTTGTATAAATACCTTTTTCTCGTATACATCTTGCCAAACAATGCCGGCAAAGAATTTGTGCTGCATAATCTCCTTGGCATCATCAGGACCACCGCCTAACCTGTAGGAGGCAAAATAAGTAATTAAATGTTTGAGTACAGTTATTTTTCTCATACAATTTTTATTACAGGGTAGTGAAGAAATTCTGAGTTTATGTAATACGTTTGGGAGCAGTTCTCGCATTTGCTACATGTTTGGTTTTTTGTGCAAGGTCTATTTTAGGCTTCAACACAGTTCCACTCAAAGGTTTAAAAGCACGCTAACAAACAGAATTAGAATAAAGGTCTCTCTCAGACAAACAAAGAAGAAAAAATAATTATCACAATTCAGAAGACCTGCCCTTCAGGAAAGATGCTGTCCTGGGGACCACAGCAGATCTTACAAGTAAAAGGTTTGAGCCACACACCCTTTTCTCTACTAACAAGGGACTACCCCCTACAATTTTCTAGAGAGGAGAGATGCCAGCAGTAAAACCGAATGTGATTTGAAGTGAAAGAGAGACGGGGCTTTTTAAGGCAACCTGATTTATGCAACCTGATTTAAATTTCCATTAAAAAAAACAGTTGACAACTGCAGTGATGATATCACGTCGTATGCAAATCTTTCCTCCTCCCTGGCTTCAGGAAAGCACAAAGGGTGTTTTATTGACTTGAGGTATATCAAGATAAAGCACTTTTATTCCAAAATAAAACTGTCCACACAGCTTATAGATGCAATCAGTTTAGTTGCAGTCTTGAGCTAAGAGATGCTTAAATTTTGCTGTGGAGGTTAAAATGTTCTCTAAAAGATCGAACCACATATCTGCAAGCAAAGGCAGGCACCAAGAAAGCAAAACAGATACTGGGTAATCAGCAGGAGACTCTTTCAGGTAACAAGGTTAAGGTGACGCTCAGGATTTCGAGTACAGGAGGTGTTACCATGTTCACCCAGGCTCACCTCCAGGATCTGCCTGTTCTCTGGTGCCCAGTGCCATGGGCAAACTGAGATATTACCACTGTTACAAGAGCTTGAAATATTGACTCTCCATGGTCAAGGCTAGAGCTATACTGATACAGAAAACAGGGATAAGGCCTGTTCTGTGAGCCCAAAGCCAAGATTCCCAGTCAGGCCACATCCATGCTGCACAGTGTTCAGCCCTGCATGTCCTCTGAGCCACAAGCAGTAACCCCTTGGCCCTAACACATGATTATCTGGGGATAGAGGGGAGAGGTTTGGTTCAAAATAAAATATCAGAGACGATATGGAGGTTGTGTTAAAGGCCATTGAAGTGGTATTTTTACAGCTTGAGACTGCAAGCTCTGGGATGCAGTGTGAAGGTGCAATGTTATTGGGACAGCACTGGATGACAGTTCAGCATGGAAAAGTCAAATACAGTGACACTGTTCACAGTGCCGAGTGGGGAGGAAACCTGGTGCATGCAACTCCTTCAGCCATGCCCAAGCACCGTCTTCAAAGAAGGCACACTGGCAGAGGCCACAGCTGTACCAGAGACACCAAAGCAGCAGAGGTGCCTGACAGTCCAAAGCCCCTGCTTGCTTCCTGGCCCTCTCTCATTCAATGGCACAGCAACCTAAGGGGTTTGCTCCTTCACATTCCTTCAGGAAATGTGCAGTGGAACAGCTCCCCAGTCTTCCAGGAGCAAAGTGCTGGGTGACTCTCTCCTTCCCAAGGTAAGCTCTAAGACCAACCTAAGTTCACCCCAGAGCCCCAGTGGCCAAACCAAGCCTGATGATGGCTCTCCCATCTGCCTGGCAGCACGTTCTACAGCTGTGGAGGAGCCTGGAACAGAGCCCAACTCCAGGGCAGCCCGGGAACAGAAACAAACTCTGTGAGTAATCATCTCTCGGCTGGTTCCCCCCAGGTCCAGCGGCTTTGCCAAGTCTCTACCAGACTCCCTGTTACTTCCCCAGCACAGGTGATAATGGCCGATGGAGAGGGTGGAGTTGATCCTCTTTATCCACAGATGTCAACAGACTGCATGAAGTTCAGGAGTGACTATGAGCTAAGAAGCACCTGAACGGTGTTTTGCAGAAGCAGGCAGGAAGGCTGGCTGGCTGCAGCCATGTACAAGTGCTTTACAGAATATATTATCTAATACGAGCCTTTGTTCCATGAAGGGCAAACACATACTCCAGGAAATGCCAAGAAAAACTCCAGATGCTTTACTTACCTTATAAGAATCTATACTATTAAACAAATCCAGTCAAAGCAAATGGGGAAACGACAGAAACCTCCTGTTTTGGACATGGACTTAATCCAAAACACACTTTTGTTTTCCAGAGTTATTATGAAAGGACTTTCAAGGAGAACAAAATTAAATGGGCAACACAAAAATCATGCTTAAGCACCAGTGAGAATGGAAAGAGCAGCAGGTTTGTCTTTCATAGGGACATGCAATAAATAAAGAAAAATATAGCAGAAATAAGAGCTTTGAAGAGATTCCTGTACAATAGAGTTAAATTCTGTGCACTTAAGTCTTCAGACAGAACCAAAAATACAATAAATAGGATTGGAAAATCAAAAGCTATAAAAATTTACAATATACAAAGAAATGTAACAGAAAGTGTAGAGGCCAAAAAGCAATTTAAATAAAAACAAAGAAACACCTCAAAATCTAAACTTCTGTCTAAACTGGTCTCCTCAAGAAGCACCTGCCAAAAACCTCTGGTTATTCATTCAACTTCTATCTACATTTGAGAGACTTTTTTTTCCCCTCTATTTTAGTTAAATCAAAAAACAAAAATTATTAATAAAGTGCAACATCAATATTACACTGAAACAATTTTCACATTTTAGCTTTTTATGCAACTGTGTATTGCTTTCAAGTTCCATTAACCATTTAATGACAAATGTCTGTGCTCCACAAATCAAGGGCAATCAGCCATCATTCCACAGACGTTTCATGTAGAAACAACTTTTAAAATTTATGTGTTGTTATGTTTTTAATGTATGTATATAATTATAATGTATAAACACACAGTCAACAGTGACAGTGTTAACACCATCCAGAAGATGGCAATTACTGGATCACATGAAAAATACTGTCCATGTGAACAAAAAAATATTCGTCCACGTAAAAGTAAACAGCGCTCAGCAGCCTCGTCCATTCCCAGCTCTTTCAAGAAGAAACCCACAAGCTTCTAGTTTTATAGTTAAGATGTTTCTACAGTCTCTACAGTAAAGACAGCCAGGCTGCAGCGCAGGAAAGTGGGAGCAACCACCTCCACTCTGCCCTGCCAAATAATCCCATCCACGAGCTCGTGCTTTGCCGTATTAGGAGCCACAATACAAATTCTGACTGTGGGCGAATCCCCATCTGAAGAGACTGTCATACGTGGAGGTGACAGATTTCTGTTGTTCACAGACCTGCACGTGCACTACCCTCATCTGAGAAGACGGACGCAGTTTTAGGCCCCACTTCTGCTGTCATCCTGTCTTCACATGATTTGTCTGAGTCACCCCTGCCCCCAAACCCGGTTTTACAACAGTACAAACATACCCACCAGGCTCAAGAAAAGCAGCTCAGGAAAAGCTATTGATGTTCACCAGCTCCAAGCACACAGACATGTATTTCTCCTTTTCTGATACAGTCAAGATGGAAACTAACATTATACTATAGGCTCTTACCTTCAAAGGCCTCTAATAGTCCCAGGGAAGGATCTGGGAACTGCATCTACAGCACTTTCCTGTGACTGGCACTATCAGCACAGAGAAGCTCTGGCTGGCTTTGGGAACAGCATGATTTGATGACTCCAGATTTGGAAGGAAAAGGCCACATTCTTCCTTAAACCCTGTTCACAGAGTCTGTGAGGGCTTTCTTGCTCAGAGATTAGGACTTCTGGAAAGCCTAATGCAGCTAACTTCCAGCTCTGTGTTGAGCCTTACTTCCCTACTTCTTCATTAACTATATACATGTGACACAAACACAGTAGATCCAGAAGCACTGAAAAAGTCTCCACTCTCCAGTATTAGTAATCAAAATGAGTCATGTTTGAAGATGCTGAAGCTTGGGAAGTCTCTAAAATACTGGTTTCTAGAAAGCTGGGAGAAAAATCTCTTTAAATCTGCCTTTTATGTTTTTCTCAGCTTCAATTTAGATCTCTGTGGGTGAATTGTTTGAGTTTGTCCAAATCGCTTTGGACAGAACTGAGATAGGCTAAAATTACCGTACCCAACAGCCAAGTCTCAGTCTCTCTCAAGCACCTGGTGAAACACAAAGACTTGATGAACACTTTGCAGTTGAACTGATATGCAGGGCACAGGAGCTGACTCTGGAGGCACTTTTGTACTCAAGGAGCCATTTCAGAGTAAACATAAACATTTGTCATGTGTGGTTCCAAAAATTTGCATGTCCACAGGGCATCAAAGTCTGCTGTCCAAGAGGACCAGCTGTTCAAGGTTATCTCCTCCTGCCGGCCACCAGTGTAGTTGGGACCACCTCCAGACCCCTGCATTCCTGTCACCTGTCACTGCATTCCCTGCATCAGTGTCACCTCTAACTCTTCCAACTCCAGCAGACGCTGTGTGGGCTACAGACCTACCTGTGTCTGAGAGCAAGTTTGCTCAAGAGCCATTTAACCTTCCCATAGTGGAACATCACAAACAGAGGACAACATGGACACACAGTTTAACTCCTTTCACAGGGAAAAAAAACCCAAGGAGTTTGGTTTTCATACAGGAAAAGACTTGATTGACTCTGATATTCCTGAGCACCTGTGGCCAAAATTGCGCTCTAGATGTGGAAAGAATCACCACGGCTAGGAAAAAATGAAGTACCAGATCTCTGTGTGGCTGCAAGAACTGATTACCAGGTCCCAGTGACTTTCAGCTCTCCAAAAGCACAACCACAATTCTGGTTGTAAAGTCATAAAATCTTTGAACAGATGTTTGTGAAATGCTACATCTTCTCCCTTCTTGAGTGGCAAGGGCCAACAGCACCACAGACGACAGAAGCAGGTGAACAAACCCCGTCTGAGAGAGGCTGAACAACCCTGACAGGGAGCACCAAAGCGTGTAGTGAAAACACACCATCAAAATTCAGATAAAACCATTCCTGAACTTCTCTCAAGTTAAAAACCTGCCAAGATTCAGAGCTTGTGAGACACTGCTGATTACAAACCCACCCACCTATCTGAACTCAGCCCATTTACACAGAGCGCTCTGATCCATGCCCGCTTCCACAGGCTGCAGTTTCCACAGCCAGAGGAAGAATAATGAAAGTTAAAAACTTTGTTGTTTTATGTGTGAAAAAATGCTCTGATTACCTCCTTTTGTTTGATCCATGTCACAAAGCAGCAAAGGAGAATTTCAGGTCACATTCACAGGAAATATTTACAGAATAGATTTTTTTCCTTCTTAGGAAAATTAGGGCTCACATTACAAGATTAATAAACTTCTATCAATCCCAAAAGAAACTTCAAAATTCCTTTTCTCTTAGAAAATGGATTTCATATGACCAAATTTAGAAAACAGCCATGATTAAAAGCAGAATGCAAATTACTGTTCTTCACATTTTCCCCATATGCCTGTGAGTTTGAGACTAAGCAGGTATGACGAAACACAGAGTGCTAACCCTGCTTCTGTATACCTAGCTCAGGTACAACAGGTCCTTTTTAAGATTTAACTCACTGACACAGATCACAATTCCTGAGATCCTTGATATTTAAACAACCCTCATCACTGAGCTTCATTATATCAACCTTTACCAACGTTGGGGGTTTTTCTGATGATGATTTTACAGGAAGTGACAACATCTCCCAGTTTCATTTTTCTCATGAATTTGGCCATCTCCTCCATCCCACTCTGAAGTGCACCAGCAGTTACTAAATGCTGTCAGTTCTGATGCTTTCTGCCACAGACAACTTTACAATCATACCAACTTCTGCCCACCCCAGGGCTTTATGAAAGAGGGGACTTCTGCTGAATTACACAGTGGCTCCCCAAAGCACCATCAAGGTGCCAATGTCAACCAGACTACTGCACATTATTTAACTTTTCTGTGAATGTATTTTTGTAGCTCTCTGGCTGGTTTTCGCCGATATGGTTCCATGAGCTCACTGTGAGTCAACTACCGAGTATGCCAGGCTCCCACCCCAGCACACAGACCACCCAGAAAAGAGAATGTAACGCTACAAGGGCAGGATGCAGGACTTCTACCCCTCATGCTTCCAGGTCAATTCCCTCAGCTGCCTGAAACGCCACAAAGTGCCAGGGATTTGCCAAATCACAACTTCAGTTAAAAAGTTGCGGAACAGTGATTGCTGAGAGACCAGTACTTAAGGACAGTTCGTGATCCAAAAAGCTTGGGAAGCACCAGTGTAATTAGGCATAATTACAATAAGGCATGTGTGCAGGCCTGTCTAGTCAATAGTTATTTCTATCAACAGCATGAAAATCATCTGTCCAACAGATCAGAGCAGCGCTGCTTCCAAGCCTGCAGAAGATGCATGTGAAGATGTGGCTATTTGTATAAAGTGAGCATATTGTGGAGTAATTATTGGCATTGGGAAAATCTTGTAATTAGAAACGAGTGGGCGTTCTTTGTTTGTCAACAAACTGCATTTTGGTTCATCAGAGATGCTCCTTTAAGAACAAATTGCAGCAGATGCTGCTTGTGTTTCCAATGATTGAAAAGCCCCACCTGAATAAGCTACAAAAGGGTCACAATCGCATTTAACCCAGCACTTTACTGGACAGGAATCCTGTTGGCAGGGGCTGCAGCCAGGCTCACAGAGCACAGTGCCTGGGGGGCTGCTCATCAATTACACAACCTTCTCCTGGAGGTCCCCTCGCAGGCGCCGGCTTCAGGAGGGGGGTGCAGCTGTTGCCACCTTGTACAAGGCTGGCCACGTTCCTGGCTGCAACTGTGCCCCGTTCCCCACGTCACTGCCAAGCTGAATCCTCCAGCAGTATAAACTGTGGATTTGCGTTACAAGACCTACCAACAGGATTTTCCATCAAAAATAGTGATGGAAATAGCCTACAGTGATGACAGAAATCGTTGTTACAAGTATCCGTGTACCAGCAAAACCCCCTTTCCTGCTATGTGCACACACGTGCACAGAGACTAAACAAACACCAGAAAGCAAACGGGAATACTCTGCCTGCACCTCACATGAAAGATTTCCTATTTGGGGTCCATTTACGGTGGAAGGTTCAGGACAGGAGATCAGGGGCAGTCACAATATTATTTGTTTTAAAAATGTCTGGGTTGACAAGATGGCAGGTTTTTAAACTGATGTTTATCTTTGTGCGAAGGTCAACATCCTTTTTGGATCTAGTTCTATATTGTTTGCTAGCCATTAGTGGCTTAGGGTTTTTTGTTTTCTTTTGGGTTTGTTTTCTTCTGTTTTAAAATCAAGAGTTATTTTTTAAATAATACAGCAATTAAAAAAAAACATAAACAAAAGGACGAAATAGGAAAAGTCAATTGAGCATGGTTTAAACTCCACCACAAACATGGTACAAACACCACCACCTACTGTCCAAAGCAGGATGCTAAATCACTGGCACAGATTCAAAGAAAAATTTCAGAAAAGGGACAGCAGTCTCAGCTGGGACAGAAGGTGAAAATATTTAGTGCAGAGCAGCTTGCAACCCACAGCAGCCACTGGATTCGTTATGACCAAAGGTAGGCTTAACTTCCTTTTTCCCAAGCTATAGTTTTGCTTAATGGCAGCCAAGCTACTCTGAAGTTCAGCACCAAAGCTCCTTCATGTCGCTATTTGTGGTGTCAGCTCATGTCAAAAGTTAAAAATAAATGAGTAGATCCACTTTCTCCACCTTGTTGGATGATTGCTTTAAATGGATTAGAAATAAAACCACAATTTTGTCAGAAATACCTTCCTCAACTTTTAAATAAAGAAAAATATCTGGCATGCACACATGCAATAGCCCAGTACTATTTTCAATTATTTTGCAGTTATAACGATAAGGTTATTTCATATGGGAGCATAGAAATTGTTAGTCCTAAGTCACCTGTCTCACAAACAGTTCCCCTTCATTCGCATGCCTCTCCATAGCACAATAATTGACTTCCTTGTGAAGCCTGTAGCAGAATTTTTCTGTGGCTTTTTTGGTATTTCTGAGGGCACAAATACTTAGATTCTGTGCAACCACCGAGCAACAGTCTCACCTTTGCTTAGGATCTTTCTTCAGCAAACCTGACAAGAGAGATTTTGCTTCAGGTGACAATGTGCGTGGAAATCTGATCTCCTCCATAAGGATGAGTTCAAAGAGCTTTTCGTGGTCCTGATTGTAGAAAGGGAGCCGGCCACACATCATTTCATACATCACAACTCCTAAACCCCACCAGTCCACTGCACGACCATAGTCATTATCTTCCAGAACCTGCAGAAGGCAAGGAAAAGGCTTTAGAATAAACTCCCAAACAAGGCATGAACACAGAATTTAAGAAGCAAAATTTACCCCAGCAAGTCCATCTTACATGACACAGCTGAACCTACCAGCAAAGTACTTGCAGAGTATCCACGTTAAAAGGACTGGCATCCATGCTCACCATCCTAGGTGAGCAGAATGGGGGAAAGGAGGCAGCAGGTATGTTACAGCAGTCTCCTTCTCTCCTTCCTCCCACCCTCCCTCACATTATGGTCATGATAAGCACAACCTTTGAAAGTCCAAAGGCCAAGAACTGTTCTCACATTACATTACAGAGCCAGCTGTTAAACTCTCACTTATTCATCACAAACTGTTCCACATGGGATCCAAATTTTTAGAAAAAAAACAAACCACCAAGGAGCCTGTATGATGAGAAGACATTGTCAACCTGTTCCTTCACAAACGACAAGCCAAACATATCCATCACCTTCATATCATCCTGCCCACCCCCAAGGGTGGCTCTGCACATCCTAAAAGACCACCCACAAATACTCAGTGACTGATCTACATTAAACACTAAGAGCCAGAACACCACTCCTAACATTTGACCGGCTGCAAGGCTGTAAAACGGCAGCCAAACTGTCTGGAAATGTTTCCCCTCCACCCCTTTGCCCGGCTCTAAAGGCACTCCTGCCTCTGCTTAGAGGGCTGCAAACCCAGGAGCTGTCAGTGGGGTGGACTTTTGCCAGGTCTCACAGCAAAAATAAGCCCAGCACAGTTCATTCTTCTCTTCCCCTGGGCAACTTCTACCTAACAAACCTGCAGCTGGTGAAGGGACTCAGGACCCCAGCAGTGCCCTCCACCTCTTCTCGCTTGGGAGAAGCCCTATCATAGTGCCTTTCTGATCTTCTACACAGTGGGTTGTTGAAGGGAGCAGGGAGAGTTTTGTGCCTTGTGCAGTGGATGTTACAAGGATTTCTCTAGACTTGGTGTCTCCTGTGCAGTTGTCTGTAGCTGACACCATGAGTCTCATGTTCCAGACCCTGTCCTCAGGTTCTAGTTGTCATCTTTACTCCTTTCACGGGTCTGCACTGAGCTGCTTACTCTTGCTAAGAGCACAAACCACAGCTGAACCACCATCGTGTTTTCTTGCTGTGTGGTGTCTGTGTGAGCTTTACATCCCTGCGATTCAGAACACTTTACACTCAAAAGCAAAAAGGTGAAAGGGCCAAACAAAGTTGACTCGAGTTTAACAAAAGCAAGATCTGAACCTCTTACAAAGCTTGATAAAGGTTTTGCAAATAAATCGGGACACTTCACGTAACAACTGTTTGCACTCTGCCTCTCCGTATTCACTAATTATTCCCCTTAATTATCTGAACGAGGGAGAGGGCCTGCAGCAAAAATCAAAAGGTTGCCAGGTATTAGATTACCCCACGTCGGTCTATTTACAGCATCCCCGGCCGTATGATTCACACCAAACGACAGCTGGCTGTGCAGCTGCCCCGTACATGTATACGGCCGACACAGCTGCCGGCCGGACAGGATTCCAGGAGCCGGCCCTGTCCTTCCCGAGGCATGGCAGCCCTTCGGCTCGCAGGAGATATTGTGTGACAACGCAGTTACCGCTCTCTGAGTCACCCCTGTTCAATAAGCGCTTCCTGTTCACACTCCCCTACACTTGGCTTGCCTAAAATAAAACAGTCACAGGGCCTCCAATTTTTATTTTTTAAACTGCCGCACCAGAGATGCAATAGGAGAGACTGAAAGAGAAAGAAAACCACAAGGGCCTTTGTTGTGCACTTAATAAATGCCACAGGTGCTTTCGAAATGCAGTAAACACCTCAAATGTTACTGAAGTAAGTGCATTAATACTCTGTATTATAAGCTAGATTACTAAGTGCAACGCTTCCCTTCACCTGCATTAATTCTAAAAGAAATATGAAATGCTTATTTCTTCAAAGTTCTTTATCGCAATGAGCATACCCTCATATTAGTGACTGCGTGAAATAGAGCAACGGTGTATCAAAAATATACCGTAACAAAATAGATATTGCACTCATCCACAATTTACTGAAACACACCGGATAGCTGGGGAGCACTGAAGTAGCAAGGTCATTTCACTTAAATTAAAGGATCATCATTTCCTGATGAGCAGCTCTGGACTGCTGTGAGACTGAATTTGAAAGAGAAGACAGAACAGCTGTAAACATCACAGCCATTGATGCATCTGACACATCAAAGTTGACATGGTTCAGTCACTGTCATCCATGCATGAGATTCCAGTATGAACCTAAAAACAACGATGCAACAACTGTACAGACACGCTGCTGTGCTGGACTCGAGTTACAAATGCGGACAAGAGGATTGAGACCCCTGCTTTTAAGGATGTCTGACCTCAAACGCATGGAATATCGCTCGCCGCACAATTTCCAGATTTTTTGCATGCTATCAACCAGATGACAAAAGCCTCCAGAATTTAACACTTCAACTCACAGATGGGGTTTGCAAGTAAGGGAGAGAACTGGGTTAATCAAAAGGATTTGTCCTTCAGGGTTTTTGGATGGGCCAACTCATCATAAATATTAAAAAGAAAAAATAATAGCAAATAACATAAGAGAAAGAAAAACACAAAAAGCCTGCACAGGGAATTCCCACATTCCAAGTCAGGAAAAAACAAAACCAAAATAATAAATATTTTTAGCCTCCACAAAAAACCGTTGATGAGAAACTGAAGTTCAGCAACTGATTTTTTGAGGGAAGCTAAAATAAAAGCTATGTTTATGAATAATAAACACTGCATCATGCTGTTAATTACTCTCTGCATCAGTAGATCTCAAACTGTGGTGCATGGACCCCAATTTAGATTCACTGAAGACTTCTGGTGATCCATGGAAAAGCTGGCAGTTATCATGAAATTGGCTCCACCTCCTTGCTGCAAGCTACTTTGACAGGTGCCCACGTTCTTCATTATTACAAAGAGACTGGAGGCCCTTGAAAGCAGCTGGGAGTTAAAAAACAACAAAAACCAAATGAGCCCCAAGAGCACACTGCCACCACTATGCAAGCAGAGAGCACAAAAGCACTGATCAGCAGAGACACCAGCTCTCAGCAGAAATATTCCTCCTCCACTTTGGTTTTCCACACTCTGTACTCCTGCATACTGCAACTCGAGGCAGGTTTGCAATGCCCAAGTCTCCCAGCTCAGGGAAGGCTACATCCTGGCTGTGTTGACAATATATAATCTGCCAGCGGCCCAAGACTTGCTTCTGCCTATGCTCTGAGCTGGATGGAAACCAGCAAAGCCCCCACTGCAAGGGAAGCAGCCCTTGTGCAAGGCACACCACGTTAGCTTGGGCTCTGTGCCCCACTAATGCAGGGAGTCTGCTTCCAGACAGCTCAGAGCGTGGGCAGAGAAACCAGCGCCTGCCTGTGAACCACCGTGTGTACACGTATCCTCTATAACACAGCTCCACTTTTGATCTGCCCGTAACTAACTCACAGCTATAACACCACCTGTGTTGCACAACTCCCGGAGTGTTTCCAGGAGGAAAGCTGCAAGAACATATTTACATTTACAAAAAAAAAAAAAAAAAAAAAAAATTGCACCAAAAAAAAAAAAAAATCCCCCAAACATACCATTTGGGGACTGAGATCCCCTGCCTGGATTTAATTCCTCTGAAATTGGAACATTCAAATTAACACTGAGAAATATCTCGTCTTTTTATAGTCATAAAACAGTTGGCACTTTTAATGCATACCATGTTAAATACTGCAGAAAAAGCTTGGTCTGTTCTTTTTTTGAACACATGTCACCTTATACTGTCCTCAAAGAGTAAAAGAATTGGACAATACCTTTACTTCTTAAGCAAAGTCCTGTTGATAGCTTTCAAATAGGACAACACACACCATACTGCAAAACAAGTAATCTAGTATATATTTGAAGTGATTTAAAAGATTTTCTTTTAAATTACATATTAGATTACATACAAGAAACCAGCACCGTTCCAGTAAAATGTAAATACCCCCTAAAGTGGATGGAAGATACTACTCTGATGAAAAATTATCACATATTGTTACGCTAAAGATACGTTCCAGATCATGATGAAAAAGGAGTCTCAGTACGTGTCACAGCAGTCAGCGCATGAACACATGATGGCACAGGAATTATTCTGTATTCTTACTGCTATCATGGACAGCAAATGAGAAGGTAATTTAACACAACAGACAACATAAACATACCTCCGGCGCAAGATACTCTGGAGTGCCACAGAAAGTCTTCATTGTTGCTCCATCCTTGATGCCTTCTTTACATAGTCCAAAGTCTGTTATTTTTATGTGTCCATCTTTATCCAGCATAAGATTTTCCAGCTAGAAAGAAAATCCAAATTAAAGACATGATTACATATATAACATGCACTGCTCCTGAGCAGGTCAGTGAAAGACACGAATTTCTGCAGATCAGTTTTGAACCCCATTCTCACTGGGGTCGGAAAAACAGTAGCTGCCAAAGCATGTAGAATGTAAATATACATTTGTAATACTTTCCTTAGTTCTTTAGGGAACATTAGGCAACTAATTTGCAGTCTTGGGGTAACCAATGGTATAAACAGAAAGAATGCAGAACACAGACATTACATTTAGCTTCTACAATATTATCCCCAACAGAACACCAGTTATTTTGAATAGATATTAAGTATTCCCTCCTCACACAACTTTATCCCTGCTTTTGCTGTGATTTTATGAAATAATCTGTACCAGTATATAATAGCAAATAAAACTGAAATCATTTGCAAGGCTAAGGAACCACTTCCAAAGAGACCCTTTAAATGAGAATCACTATATGCATTTACTCAGTACATGGTATTCATCTTAGCTTGGGCCATTAATTTTTGAGAAAGCCACCCAGGTATCGGGTTTCCACTGTGTATAAATAAAGTGCATTTTCAAATGAATCACGGTGATATGAGAGACAAAATCCCAGCAGAAATCCCAAAATTACTTTGACATAGCCTGAAAACATAACACAGAATGTCCATTCTAGATTGCTCCTAAATAAACTACCAGTATACCCTCACACTCTCCTGAAAACTCTTCTCAGGAAAAAAGAAAACGCTACCGTTACAGCTTTCTCAAGGATTTCTCAAATTTGTTTGCCCTGAGATATCTTGTTTGGTTCGGGTCTTTTTTCCCCCTTCTGTGCTCACCAAACAAGTAAGTAACATGAAGCTCAGGCAATTTTCTTTCTAACTGGAAGCAGGTGCTATGAAGATAGTGCTGTGAGCACACTGCGAGGAAGGGCAACATTCACACAGTGTGAATCTGCATCTATCTGATAAGGCCAGGATTATGTTCCACTGTGCAGGAGCACCAGCAAAGTTGCTCTTAGAACATAAGCAGGCAAGTGAAAATGAAACCCAAGTAGCCCAGTACCCCTTCCTGTTTTCTGAAATGCTGCCCCAGTGTCCCAATAAATGCCTCATACAGCCTCTTGGGCTATGAAAGTGTATAGACATCCTATAAAGTCACACCCAACAGCTGCAAAAACAGTTAGGATAAAGTTCAGTCAGGAAAGCATTTCTTAACAGTTTGGGTTCATTTGCTTTTGCTAACAACAAACAAAAAGCCAAACCCCCAAACTCTATGAAATTATTTCTCTACATACCTTCAGATCTCTATAAACCACATTCTTCTCTGAATGCAGGTAATCCAGCGCTGAAACAATCTCGGCTCCATAGAACCGAGCTCGGTCTTCAGAAAAGACACGCTCTCTTGATAGATGGAAAAACAACTGCAAGAACAGTAATTTGTTTAACTTTAGATGTTTCTGAGTTATGTCTTGCACTTTGCAGGACATCCTGCTTGGAATGTGCTATTACCTAAGAGAAAACCCCTTCCCCCTCTTCACCCAGCCACGTTCCCAAATGTGTTAAAAAGCACCATAAATAAAATGATTAGACAATTGCATCTCATATTCACAGATGCACACTGATAACCAGTTCATGTGCTGCAGTCTTGTATGTTCAGAAAATTATAGAAACTCTTTTTGACTGAACTACAATTACATATTAAAACTACAGCATGATTCAGAGAAATGTTAATATTCTCACTTTTCCTTCTTGATTGTAACAGTAGTTAGCAGTTTCTACTTCTCCCTCCAAAGTAACATATGCTCACAATATTCATTAAAAAGTGTTAAAATTTGTCTGAAGAAAAACTAGAAAGCAACCTTGCCTTCTTGAACTTCTAAATGTCAGATTACAATATACTGCTGTCATGTAAAGTAGGAACCTACGCCCAAAACCTCTATGTTCTAAAAATGGAGTTGAGAAAATTAAGAGTCTTAATTTTTAATATTAGTTAAACCTGCAAGCAGCTCTGTTTAACTGGGACAACTTGGATTAATTAGAATTGCAAACGTGGACCTCAGCTAAATAATGTCAAGCAGAATTAGTAGTAGTACAGGAAAATCCTAAAGTATTAAACATTATTATATTTCCCTTACCTCCCCTCCATTTGCATACTCCATAACAAAACACAAGCGATCATGTGTCTGAAAGGAATACTTTAAAGCCTGAAACAGATTTAAACCAAGACTTAGAAGACGGATCATAGTGACAATTACAAAAGCATTTTTAATAGATTTTCAGAAACACACATGAAATTTTCTGTTTTAGCGAACTTTTTGTCCTTGAGTTTTATATCATACCTACACTTTCCTCTTGCATCTGAGGACTGATTCACTGCCAATTCATTTCATTAAATAAATTTAACTGAACATTAAATCAATCCCTTGCAGAAGCTATCAGCACCTATAAAGCTGTGAAACAAAGTCCTGGCTCATTAGCAGTGGCACAAAATGTACAAACAGTGGCTGCGAAGTTTCCTCCTCAGGCCACAAGTTCCCACAGGCTCCACCTCACAGACAAGAGGCCCCAGCCAAAGCCCAGAGCACTGTGTTTCACTGCACCAGCTACAGGTCCTCTTACATGAAACACGTGTATATTTACACACACCAGCCCCCTGGTCTCTGCCCTGCTGACAGTCTGCCAGAGGATTGCGCAACACTGTTGATACCAGTTTGTGAGCAATTTGCAAAAACAGACTGGATGGAGGGTGTGATGGAGTGTCACAAGATGCCTTTGTATAGTCCTGTCACATGTGTTCCCGTGGCAAGAGTAACATCAACTTGCTGGCCGTAGTCTTGAGATTTTTGGTCATAACCCACAGCATCACAGAATACCCTGAATTGGAAGGGTCCCACAAGGATCAGAGTCCAACTCCTATCCCTGCACAGGACAACCCCAGGAGTCACACCATGTGCCTGAGAGTATCGTCCAAACACTCCTTGAACTCTGTCAGGGTTTGGTGCTATGCCACTTCCCTGGGGAGCCTGTTGCAGTGCCCAACAACCCCCTGGGTGATTATTAATTTTCCTAATAACCAACCTAAACCCAGTCTCATAGCTGACTTCAAGAGACCTTGTTTTGGGTTTTTGAGTTTATGAAAGAATTAAGGAGAAAATATCACATGTGGTATCACTGTCTTCATTATTAGGGATGACATTTTTAAACTACTCATATTACTGCAGAGAAAGGGAGGATCAGGTTTTAGACATTCATGATTACACTCAATACAGCCAATATTTACTTCCAGAGGTCACACTTAACAGGGCTTAATTCCAGTTAAGCCCTTGTACCTGGCCAAAGGAAACAACCAAGATCCTATACAGTCTCTTGGAGGGTTTAAGCAGTTGTAAACAATTCAGAGACAACTTTTAATAAATATTAGAAACAAAATCTTGAGATGAAACTCTCATATCTGAACTCGGCACAGAGAGATTGCTGGCATTGAAAGTCTAAACTGAGAGTATGGTTTGATTATGCAGCTAAGCCAATCCAAAAGGAAAGCAGCAGTTAAAGCATGGTCCTGCTCTTCCCTGCCCCATTCCACATGCTCCCACCACTATCCTTTGGCTGCCATTACCAGTGTTCTGATTCCACAGTTTCTGGGAGCTTAAAAAAACCAACAAAGACAAAATTAAAGAGTTTTTCCCCCACTGTATCTTCCTGAACTTGTTTGTCACAAGATCAGGGTCACCCTGATCTCTTCTACAAAGAGAAGACCAAGCACTTGGAGGACAAGGGAAGTAGATATTTCTCTCAGAGACAGCAAGTCATTAAATGGGTGAGCTGTAAAGTCAAACCACACCCTGAAACCCTGTCTTCAAGAGGCACTGAGGACCTGCTCTGCAAGAATCAGAAAACTTCAAGTATTTCAATTTGTGCTCCCCATAAATGGAAAGGGTACAAAATACACAGCCACTCTGAAAACACAGATCTCAGATGCATTATATAAGTAAAAAGAGAACAAACGCAACCACACAACAGGGAAAGCCTTGTTTGTCAGGATGTCAAGTAACACTCAGCAGAGGCAGAAATGCTTACTGTTAGGAATGGATGCCGAGAGTTCTGTAGAACACGGTTTTCTGTCAGCGTGTGCGCTACTTCATCCTGAAACACGAGCAGAAGGAAATCAGCAAAGCAGTTCCCCAGATCAGGGCTCCATGTAAAACACTAACAGAGCAATTATTTACAAGTACTCTGAGAATCCTTTGCATGACTTCACCAAAGGCTGTATCAAGGGCAAACCACATCCCCAGGTTTCCCATCTACTCACCTTTGCTACAATAACTTCCTTCTTCAGAATTTTCATAGCGTAATACCGTCCAGTTGCTTTTTCTTTAACTAAAATGACCTTTCCAAAAGTGCCTTTTCCCAGTAGTTTAAGGTATTCAAATTCATTCATGGTCTGTTAATGATACAGACAAAAAAGAACTGAATTACATGTGAACTAACAAGAAGTATATTATTCTCAGAGCAGAATTGCTCCTTCATGTGAGAATGTATCGCATATGTTACACATGTGTCTTTTCATTAATCCTTTTGTTTTGCAGAATTCAGGAGAAGAAATGATTCTTCCATAAAAATGAATGCCAGTGCACTCCCAAAGATAATCAATCAAACTATTTAGGGAAAACCATAAGCTTTCAATTAACTGAACGCTCTTTTGCATGACAACACTCAACTGTGCAAGTAACACTCGAAATATTATTACTAATCCAGACATTTTGACCTCTTTGTCAGTGCAGACACTCATTAAAAGGCACATGCTGCTCTGATTCCAGGGATTAAACTCACACCTTTTTTCTGATGTTCCCCACATCTCTGGGAGGGTGCTTTTTTGTGCCTCACTGAGCTTCACTGAACAGCACAAAAACCACAGGACAAATAACTGCCTCAGAGATTAGCTATGTTGCCAATAGGGCAACAATCACACAGCCCACGCCTCAGTTGGGGAAAAAAATTAAGATATTTTAAACAGCAAACTTCCTCAATAGTCTTCCCTAGAACCGGCTCAGGAGACTTCCCACTAACTGTTCAGTACAGCTGATATCACTACTTCAATTATCACCCTACTAACATATCCAGGGAGAGACAGTCACTGTTTCAGAATACATATATTTGACCAACATTTGACCAATATTTCTCATTGCATTTCTACAAGAGCTGCCCAGCAAGACATGCCACCCCCATCACTCTAACATGACACAAGGGTAACACAAATACTTCATGAAGACACTGCTTGATAACTGTCTTTTTATAGAAAAACTTCATCAGTTTTCCCAAAACTAAAACAAACTTACGAAAGCAGGTGGGGATGACAATGGTGAGACGAGGACACAAAGAAGTGCCCACCTACAATCCACAGACATTGCATTCACATGGGAAGTTTATATCAATTATTTCTTGCAAGAATAGGTGGGATCACTTTAGAAAACAAAAATTCAAACAGAAGACCACAAGGGGGTAGAAAGAAGTGAAGAGAGGCTGAAGATAAGACACACCTAAAAGGGCTCCACAGGGCAAAGATCTCCTCTGGTACACACTCCTTTCAGTGAAGGCCACTGCTGAACTGGTCCTGTGCACTCAGACTATGCTGTGCCTGATGCATAAACCCAAGCTCTAGGAACACTACAGACAGACACTGCAGTGGCTGCGGGGGGTCAGCCTAAACCCTTAATCCGGAGCAATTAAATCCACTGGATCCACCCTAAATCCTGCAAATCCACCGGAATACCTTTGCACCCGCCTGCAAAGCATTTACAGTCATGTGGGCTAGCAGGAGCTATGATTTCAGGCCCTGTACAGCAAGAAAATAGGAAAACCAAACCCAGACATGAGCTGGCCTTGAAAGCCATTCTGTAAGGAATCTGAACTCAGAACTCTGGTGGAGCCAGACAGGCTCTGCCTGGTACCTGCTCAGCTCAGACAATTGTTTCCTCCAGAAGATGCATCTACTACCAACTGTGTAACTGTTATGGGAACAGATGTGGCTTGATGGCTATTTCTTGTCTACGTTCGGGAAGCACTAAAAAACAGTTATTCCTGCTATGCCCACTTACCACTTTGTGTTTTGGCTTTGTCATAGAAATTTCCATTTCTTCGGCACCTGAATTATCACTGGGAGAGCCGGATCTAAAATCCATCATCTCTTCTTCTTGTTTCTTGAGGCTGTCTGCTACTGTTTGGATGGCTTTTGTCCATTCTTCCCTGGCAAAACATAGGCAAAGACATTCATTACTTGTGATTTTACCATCTGCCATTGCAAAGATCACCAAGGAATACAGAGCAACTAATGCTCTCTGATGAATCAATGGAAGATACAATGAATTATGTGCATTTTCAAGCACTGTAAAAATGCATTTTTAAGACCACTTTCAACAAATATCTTTATTAATAGTACCAGAAACAAAAGACAACTGAAGTTCTCCCAGTCTGGATGTAATACAAGGCTTTTCACACAACAGAACTTCTAATAGGCATTCAGTCAACAGCTGATGTGACCTGGTGATAGAGATTTACATAACAAAAACAGACTTGCCAAAACCAAAAAGCAAGAGGCTCCCATGAAGCACAAAGCAATTAAACACAGCTTCTACATTTCTATGGAGCACTGAAACACATATCCAACTCCTGTGGATACTATGCCACCTCTTCGCACACATGTCCCAAATTTTAATGGCAAGGGGTGTTTCTGGGGAAAGTATTAAATCCCAGGATACTCAGGTTATTCCTGTGTTGTAAAGATGATGACAGCAGTACAGCAATTCCCGTGTAAACTTTAGCAGAATGTCAGCAAAAGCAGTGACATTTCATCTTAGGTCTTGGCTACAATAAAGTTCCCACAGCTGTTTCAGAAATGGGTGCTCTAACAGTGACCCCTTCGACTCCCATGGAGCCACTTCCACTCCAGTGTCCTTTGGGAAATTTCACACCTTTGGAAACTACTGAAGTGAAAGTTCTTGGCCTTCACTTGATTTCACTGCAAATTTATCGAACATAAAGAATACAACTCGTCAGGGCTTACAGGGTTTCAGGACAGGTTTTAAGACACGGAGGGGCTGAAGGCACATTCAGCGGACTATCTGAACCTACCATGTTTTACTGTCTTTTGTATCTGTAGGGAGGAGGATGTGGTGGTTTAGTCGGTGTTTTCCAGGCACTAGTTAAACTCTTTTCCCAAGGACAGCCCAGGTAAAATACTTTGCTACAACAGCAGGGACAGCAGTAGCCAGTGCTGAACTACTCTACACGCAATCTGCACTGCAGCCGTGCCATCCTCATCAGTGTCTGATTTTCCACTGTTCTATGAAATTACTTTTTTTAAAAAAAATCATATCTGAACATGTGAATTTCAGTTTGTGATGGATGGAAGAGGTAGATCATTCCCCAGAGGAAGCGAAGTCCATGGGAAAAAGTGCCCAACACAAGATTCTAGTAAAAACTGCACCGCATAAGAGCTTTCCTGCCTTGTGCATCTTTTATTTTGGATTTTGCCTGAATATGCACTATCCATCCAGCCCTGTCTGGGGCAGCAAGGTAATGCCAAACATTCTGAACATTCTCCCTATACTCCCAGCACGGACTATTCCATCCACCATCACAAACACATTCCCTTATTTGCTGGTCATATTGGTTTTAAAGGCATAGAGAAAGCTGAAGGCATATATACCTTCATATCTCTTGTAAGGTTTGTTACTGACTTGGTTGAGATCTTGGCCCTCCTGAAGTGAATATCTTTGATTTCTGGGAGACCAGAATTTCACCCTCAGCTTTTATGTCTCAAGAGTACACAACAGAGGTGACTAACACTCTGAGCCCCGAAGTGTCACAAAGCTGACTTAATTGGCTAGGAGGGAACAAAACAAGACTGAAATACAATCTTCTTCCAAGTGGAAACTGTTATTCACTCCCTTTAGGGTCACTGACCACAAAGCTACTAAAGAAAACAAGGACCAGTTTCTTTTTCTTTGCTTTTAATTTGATTTCACCTTTTTCTGATCATTGTAACAGAATTAAAAGCAATAATCAGGAACTTTCTTTAAATCAGTGCATGCAAAGGCTATGAAAAGAAGAGGCAAATAATATTGGATAGAATTTACTGATCTTTAAACTAAACACGTGCAAGTATCGTATGTAGGGAGGACCAGGGTTTTAAAATACCCATTTCCCTAGGGCAATGGCACTGGAATAATTTAAATTCAGTTCCTGAAGAGCGAGTAAATATTTAAATACTCAGTAGTTGTAGAATAGCTGTGCTGGAAAACTGTTCTCTCTGGAGGTAAGAGATCAATTCTCCAATGATGAGAGCACAGGATGCAGCTCTTAGCTTTGTTTCCTAACAGCTGAAACAGAAATCTGCACCTGCAGCAGATAACTATCACCTTTATTATCTAATTTGCATAAAACATTAGCAATCAGCAATGATACAACTAACTTTTCCTTTAAAAACAAGGTGTCTAAACAGACTTTAAAAGGTCAGTATTTTAAAACAACTCAACTTTGCCTGAATCTCTATTTCACTTGTGCTCATCCTTCCAGAAACTCCCACGTCTGAAACCCTTCATTTTACATACCACAACATTTCCAGTGAGAAATGAACCTTACATTTCCAGAAATAACTACCTGTGTGCTGGTACACACCTGCACCTGTCCATTTTGGATAGCCAACCTAGCAACTCTTCATTTACAAACTGCTCAAAATCCACTCTCTGAACCCCCCCCCTTTAGGGTACCTTTTGTACTGGAACACGCGCTAAAACTGAGGCACTCAAAAATCATTTGTCGCTTTTCAGTCCAGACGTACATCATCTGATAAATAAGAGCTTCAGCAAAAGACTTGCTATTAATGCTGAAGACTTGCATCTGCTTTTGCAAGGAGTTTATGCATTAAATATGAATGAAACATACCGCTCCTCTGGAGTCTCCACATGAAATGTTCTTTCAATTACTGTGGTCCACTGGAGGCATCTAATGATAAATGTGTTTGGTTTAGGTCGTTCTGTCTTCATCAGCTGGCACTCTACCACAATCAAGGAAGAAAGAGTCATGGTACATAAGCAGGTTTAAATAATCATTTGTCTTTATTCTTATCTAGCAAACTGTTGTGATTAATCAGCCATAGAAATCTCTGTAAGTACTTCTTTAGGAGACTTGAGACAATTTACTGTGTTGATGAAACCAATAAATAGCTTGGGAGATAGCCATCTAAGCAGCACCGAAATCAAATTCTGCTCTGAAACGCTCCTCGTTTGGTCTGCCCATAGAGGTAAGTAGAAATGTGATAACACAGAAGCCATTCAGACTCAGGTCCCAGACTCCAAAGGTCACCCAGAGCAGAGCACATGGCCAAAGTCAGTTGATAATGCAGCAATTACATTCATTGAAACTAAAGTCAAGCCCCTACATTCCCTCCAGTTGTCCTTCCCAACATAAACCCCTGCCTTGTGGCTTCCAAGGAGTTGCCAGAGAGTGCGTCTGGTCTCTCTGCAGCGACCTGAGGAAGATCAGACTCGGCATTTCCAGTCCTCAAACACTAGAGGGAACATCAAACTGCAAAGGCACCCCCTGAAAAGACCCCGTTCCCAACGCCTTCGGGACAGCTGCCGCAGTCGGATGCTGTACGGACACGCGGCTCACAGCTCCCATCACTGCCAGAATTCGAGCACAGCCTAAAAAGGCTACAGAAGTACAGCTACATGCAAAGCGACCACTTCCTTCATCAGAATGCTCTATCGAGAGCTGAGCTTTTTTTTTTTTTTTTTTAATTTTAAAATCACATCTACTACTTTAAACTTCATAGGACGTTACGAGCATTTATCCTTCCAGTTTGGGCCTGAAAATGCACCTGATTAAAGGTACACATTAGCTACGCTAAAAAAGAGCTGAAAAACAAAAGAAAATCAATAACAACAGAAGCTAAACCACTACATTTTTTAGATTACATTAATAGAAAATCTAATTAATTAAGAAGCTCCTGCTGGAGGAAAGTCAAATTAAGAAACCAAGCGAGCAGGGGGAAAAGAAACAAAATATAATTGTGGGTTCTTCTCTTGCATTAAACTCCTTTCCTCGCAGTTAATGAAACCACAAGCTTGCTATTATTTGGTCTTCAGGTTCTAAATCACTTTACAAGTAAATAAAAAGGCACTATGAACACAGGAAGAAATTTCAGCTTACTACTAAAGCTATGAACATCCTCCACCTTCAGAAATGTGCAAGTTGAGGACAGAACCCGCCAGAACTTGTACATGTCACTAAAGGCTACACTTGTACCATTAGGTTAATTTCACTGCTGTGAAAATTCAGAATGCTCAGTTTTAAATTCAAGCTATTAATTAGCACTAAGATAAAATATTTACTGCCACTGTTTTTGGGCACCATATTTTTGGCAATATATTTCATGCCTCATTTGCTGCTGGAATTATAAGCTTCTCAGTGAGTAACTTTGCATTTTTCATTACAAGAAAAATCTAATTTTTCTTTAATAGCGCGCTGAGGTTAACACTGCCTCCTACTAAAGCACTGCAATTAGATAAGAGAAAGTTTATTAATGAGTCATGAAAAGGTTTTAATGCGATAAACGGCACTCCTTCATTCACCCAGATTAAACAACTTCCGCACAGCGACGCAGCCGAGCGCTGTGTTCAGCCTCCCGGCCACCTCCATCCTCTCTCACTGAATGGTAATGAAAGCCAAACAACTGCACGGGCTGGCGCAGCCCAGTGCTGATAAATTCAGCTCAAAAGATCTCATTCCTGCTCCCAGACCGCCCACCTCAGTTTAAATGCTCTTCTTTTTACTGTTGTTTGTTTGTTCTGCCTCCCATTTTTATCTGCTTAACGTGATTAGATTAAGGCCAGGGTTGTCCTCTACGAGCCTGCACAATGCAGCCCTAAGACACTGAATTTGGCTGAGGACTCGAACAACATCAGGCTATTTCTAACCTCGTGCTAATCCAGAGCTGTTTTCCCATACTTATCCAGAAGGGCAACATTATGAAGAAATAAACTGAGAGGTTTTGCTTACGTTTTAAAAACAGACTTTACATTTACATTTAAGTGCCTCAGATTCTGAAGCAGCGGCACAGACATTTAAATTAGCCATGAACTCTAAACTTTAACCATTTAATTTCAGCAGAATAAACCACACAAGGAGTTTTCTGTCATAAAAGAGGAGCAATTAAATGTCACTCTTCCCCTAAATCAGCACTGTCCATTGATATTTGTTAAGCTTGCTGATCTAGCAATCTTTAAGGCATACAGCAAGATGAATAATAGAGATTTGTCAGTTAATAACCACTATAATTCAAGTATGTCACACAGAAGTGTTTTGTTTAGTGAACAATATGCTATCTAATTACCCTGCTCAATCATAACAGCACATATCAAGTAATACAGAAGGCTTTATTTTTAAATTGCTTTACCAAAGTGCTGTACCACATAGGTTGCAGAAAGTTTGAAACTACCACTTAGTTCTCCCCGCATATGACAATCACATGGATTTTATCAATGAAATGAATCAACAGTAGGTTTTTTCTTACTTTTAAACCCAACTGTGGGCTCTTTACTGTAGTTGGCAAGTTACAAAAGCACCAAACTTGCCTTCTCTAACCACGTACTGCAACATGCACCACTCCAGCAGAGCACAGACATGGATGATGTGTAATACTAGGTCTGATTTATGGCATGTTTGGGGGTTCTGCTTAAAACATTCACATTTCAAATGCGGGCCGAGGGTCACTCATCTGCCTGGAAGACAGTTTTCCCTGTCAAACAGGCAAATGTAAGTATTCTCCATTTGCAACAAAGTAAGTACTATAAACAGCAGCCTGTTAAAAATGATTTAAATTGCTCTAAAGAACCTCTTGATTCTTTCCTGGCGTTTGGTCTTTTAAAGTAAGTAGGACAGAGAAATTGTTCCTAACAGGAATAGACACCAAGGCATTCAAATGTAAATTACCATTTTGTATTTGAAAGACACTTAGTATTATCCCGGTTACTTTCTAAAATGTCACAATATTTGCTTTCCCAGCACTTAAGCTAAAAGGCAGTTTACTTTCGATGAAAGTGTCAAACTCTGCTCCCTATATAATGACATCACACTTGAAACGATAATGTAAAGGAAGAAGCCTTCCCATTCCTGCTTTGGTTTCTTTAAGGAAGGGTATGGAGAAAAAGAAAAAAGAAAAAAAAAAAAAGGTAAATGAGGAAAGAAGGATGATGAAGAAATAAAACTTTGGAAAAGCAAACAGGAATGTTGTGTTGAAGTTCTTGTTTTCTGCTACCACCACTCGACAGATTCACCTCAGAACAGCTCAGCGTGGCAAAAGCCAGGAGCACCAAGTTACAGACCTGCACTAAGGTGGTCCTTAGTAACAGCAGACAAAAAATCCAGACCCTAAGCTGGCCATCCCATGCCATCTGATAAATGCTTGACTGTAGACACACAGTCCTGCCCCAAAAGGAGCTCTCTCGTATTGTTAAGCAATTATGTTTTCCGCTGTACAACAAAATCACCACAGTCCACCCTCCTTTTTGACAGCCGGGAGAAATAATCCCTTTCTAACAGGAACAGCCTCTCTCTCCATGTGGTTTTTCACAATATACTGCTTTTCTCAGCTATATGGTTTTAACGGCTTATAACCTAATAGGGAGACACACATGATAATCCGAGATTACAATCGGTATGAAGGCTACTTATCTCACAGATTTACAACACGGGCTCTATTGGTTATTCATCTGCAGGGGCTCTGGAGCAGAACTTTTAGGTTAAGGCTTTTTTATTCCTTCTATCTTATTAGTGGTGAAGTACACAACACAAACACAAATAAGACTCAAAAACCTCAGTTAAACGCTCCGGCACCATCATTCAGAAGTTCTGCTTTGTTTTTTGGGGGGTTTGCTTGTTGTTTGTTTGTTGTTGATTATTGGTTTTTTTTTTAAATAAATCACCGGTAGGTTAATTCCAGACAAAATAAACTTCTTAAATGCAGTATTAAATTACAAACATAAGTATATGGCTATTTAAAATGGAAAATTAGCTGGACAAAAAGTTATTTAAATTAAATACACAGTGATTTTCAAAAAGGTACTATCAAAACCCTCACAGACTGAAAGGAAAAGGCTAGTGCAGGAGAAAGAAGAGACTGTCAAACACATGGAGAGCACACTCTATTTATTGCTAATACTTTCTTCATACCTATTAAGGAAAAAGACAGGTAACTGGTATCTTCTATCACTCTTTTCTCATGAATTATTTTCTACCTCTCTTGCACTGCCAAAATCACTCAATATGAATTTTACACTACAAGTAAGAAGAGTCACCTACTCATGAAAAAACTCCTTTTACTTGCAAAGATAAAAATGCTTACATTATATTACAGCAGAAGGGGCTAAAGATTTTAATCAGAGACATGGGACCACTTCCAAAGAACAGACTGACAGAGACAGCCTGCCATCTCATTAAAAAAAAAAATCTAATTCACTAATTAAGAAAAAAAGTCAGGGCTATTATGGTCTCTTGGAGGAAAAGAAAACAGAAGGATTAATTTTTACAAAATATTTCAGCTATATTTCTCCCACCATTCACTTGTAGGAGGCTTCTATAGGCCTGTGCTTTGACCTGAGCCTTCCTCTGGAGACAGCTCGAGTTCACTCACATTAACTCAACAAATTAACCCAAATGAATGTATCAGGCACGCAGGTTCAAAGGGAAAGCTTATGTTGCAAAACACAGTCAAGCAATAGAAGTGCGGAAGGCACCCAGAAGGGAACGGTACATCAGGTGCTCAAAGCACCACGTGCTACTTCCTCCTACATGGAGAATTAGATCCTGGTGGGGAAACAGCTGCTTCTGTGAGCCCAAATCCACAAAAAGGACTTCTAGCAAGGAGGCCACACTCCAGTCATCAAGACCTTCCCGATCTTCAAGCAGGTTCACCAGGCAAGAGCCACTCCAGGAACATTCTCCCACCCACCACCCAGCCTGCAATGCCTCTTGGAGGGGCTACACCTTATCCACAGGCACATGCCGCATCTTCTCCAACCATGCTCCGATGCCATGGTAACAAACCTGTTTATCTATAAATGCTGAGACTGATGGGCTCAATCTGCCAGAAAAAGCACTATATTCCTGTTGTGAAAACCTATTTAAGTTAACTAGTTTTGAAGGCAACTTGAACAAAGAGAAGGCAATGGACACATTTTTACTCCTTAGCACTGAGCTGCCCAAGTAATGCAGTTAGCAGCAAGAGGATGGAAGTGTCCTGCAGAAAGTGCATTTGTTAAAAGCCTCTGGCTATAGACCAAGTACTGAATTAATTCATGAATTAATGGCTTTCTGCTGCTTTTCTTTACCTTCTTGATCTGTAAGAAGATACCAGTCTAAAGAGGAAAGTACCGTGTCATTACTGAAATGAAAACACTATGACAATTCTCTCTTTAAAACGAGGCAAAAAGCCCCAAAGCACTCTTGGCATCCTGCACAGAGGCACCAGGCAACAGCATCTCCACTGTTTATTCCCATCATCAGTCAGAACAGGTATATGCTGCTACTAGAGGAAAAATAACAAACATTTGCATTAATTCCTAGTGCTGCCCAGCCCTCCTAGGACCAGGGTGTTCCAAAAAAATCTGCTTAATGATCAACTACAAAAATCAATCTCATGTATTTGAAGCTATCCTGTAATGCAGAGGGAAAGCCCCTAAGCCCTTTTCTCTGCAGAGCTTTGCTCCCACTAGTCACCAGGAACACGGAACAGAATGTTGTTAATAACAGGTGCCACAATGATCTATTTTTAAGGGGTGGAACGAGACACAGGCAGATCATGAGACAGGAAAGATTAAGAACAGGAGAAAATAAAAGCTGGAAGTATACAGTGAAAGGTTAAAAACATGAGCAAGAGAAGGAAATTATCTTCAGAGTCTTCTATCACATCCTGTGCTGCAGCACCTGAGCAAAGTCGGAAATGTCTGCATAGGAGAGAGTGCAGAGGTTAGATGTTATTATTTCCAAACTCTTATTGGCTTTAATAGAAGAAACATGGTTTTCTGCTCAAAATTAAGAAAAATCAAGCGTGTTTCATTAAAACCAGCGCTCATTCTGCATTCTCTCGTGCTAACAATTAAATAACTTTGACCTGTGTCAACGCCACTGGAATCCAGACCTGGTGGCAGAACAGTGGCTGAAATGCTTTGGCTGTGCCAACCTGCCAAGTACTGGCACACGTGCCTGGGTTAATTTCCACTTTAAAGTAACTTGCTGAATAACATACATACAAAATATTAACAGACAGACTGATTTTATTCGATAACCAGAATGGGTAAATAAGTAGAAAACAAACAAACAAACAAACCAACCCAAACACACCTGTAGTGTTTAGATACATCACTCAGGGCATGTCTGAATGTTACAGATGCAGCGTACCAGCTATGACTACAAGAAAACATCGACCCCCAAACCGGATAAGGGAGCAGGCAAAAACACTTACGAGCTACTGAGAAGTTATTTAGAGGTGATTCCCGCTGGTCGACATCCTGCGGTCGCTCCTTGTAGCCGATGAACGTGCCATCGTTCTTTAGGAGAAAATACCGCGGCCTCCATGTTTTGATGTACTCTCCTGGAGAGACAGGATGGGCAAAGGGTGAGAACATCAGGAAAACCCCCAAAATACTGACTCACCAATAATTTTTTTTGTTAATATTGAAACTACATGTCATCCTGACAGCAGCAGTTTTAAGAACATTCAGTTCAGTCTGATACAAACAGTGGAAAAATACAGGCACTGAGTCAGATACTGCTAGCAATGTTAACCATAAAAATGGGACTTCATAGAAGGTAAACAGCTATGTTTTGTTTTTCCATCTACTCCGATTTCCATTCAAATTCTGCAACATCTGCCTTAAATGCATTTTAAATTTAAAAAAAATCAGAGCAGATGTCCTATGTATTATTTTTGCTATTGTCATTTTTCATACTGACAAGTGGAGAAATTTTTTTCATTTACATTTTGCAGCGCAAGTATTTTAAACAACAATGGGTAATTTACTAATTAGTCAACTGCTTTATCAAACTAACAGTCACTTTTAGACCATAAGAAGATAATTCTCTGCTTATGTTACATAACATCACTCACTCCTCTCACAATATCTCAAGCGTGAAACACGAGATGATATATCACAATATGAGGAGGAAAACACTGGATGATGTATAGTCACCACAAAGAAGAAAACAAACATCTATTCTGAAAGATATGCCACCTTTCTTTGTCAGAGAAAATACCCCTTGCTCACACCATGCTACTGCTCATCTGAGTAACCTGAACAGGTGACAGCTGCGTGACTGTGTTATGGTCACATTCCAAATGTCCAGTAGTAGAATAAAAAGAAAATAATAATTAAAAAAAAAAAACCTGAGTTATTTACGGGATTTATGCGTAAGATACTGGTCTTCAGGTAAGGAAGAGAGAGGTTCCACCTGTGGCTCTTCTGGATGACTGTCAATATGCCTCAGCTTTTTGCTTATTGACCAGATCGAGATCTCAGGCAGTCTCTCAAGAACCCCAAATAGCTTTTCATGGTGCCAAGCTGCCCTTCTAGCTCCTACAAGGTCCTGCAGTAGTGTTTCTATTCAACTGAGTCACAAAATCCTCACTCAAGATGTTATTCAAATCACAGTATTGGCAACACTTTTCCAACTCTGCTCACCCCAACAGTTGATTTTAAAAAAAATTAAAAACAAATGGTCACTACAAAGCACCCACAGCTGGGCATCAGCTATCCCTCCTGAGTTTGGTTTCTCACTTATTTGCTCAACACTGGGGAGAGGACGAGGGAGCACAGTAGGAGCCGAGCTCCGTTTCCAGCCTGTGCACCCCATGGTGCTGCTCTGCAGCGCCTGGTGCCCAGTGCCCACAGGTTCATCTGCTGGCAAGCTCTTCAAACAACCGCCCAGAGCAGTGAGAGGAGCAGGCTCACCAGACTTATTGGCTCTGGCAATCTTCTGCTGCTCTCCTATTCTCCCAGGCTCCACTCACACCCTCTTTTCCTGCTGCTCAGCTTTCGTCTGCCAGTAATTTCTCTCCCAGCAAAGTGCACCCTGCCCCAGGAACACCCTTGCAGCTGCTTTGTCTCCTTCCTCTCCCTACAGTCCTCCTATCCGTCTGCAGTGCAGTTTCACCCTGCTTTGGGCACCAGCTGTGTCACTTCTCTGTTCACGTCCATCCTGTTCCCTCCTGCACACAGAAGCAGCCCCGACGCCCACACCACGCGGCCACGGGTGTGCACACCCCCACCAGCTTCTTTCACCTGTTTAGTCCTTGGTGGGCTTTTCATTTTTTATCTAAAGCAAAAAAACTAAGAGTTACTGAACTGTTGGAGAGAGTTCGCACAGAGCTACCTTTGCAGTGGCCACATCTGCAGAAAACATCCACTTGCACTGAGGAAACAGGTATGGGGCAAGAAAGAGGAGAGGAAAAGGAAGGAAGGGGCACAAACCTTCTCAGTGTTTCTTTTAGAGACATCTGTTACTGCTGTAAGTCTTACACTAACCTATAAAGGGTTTACAAAAGGGTCATAATTGCTCCAGGAATTTTAGAACTCACCTACAGCTGTCATGGTTTAACATTTATAAGCAAGGAGGTAAATGTAGCAGGTTTTGCTGTCATCATCTTTTTAATTCTGACCTTAATTAAACGCTGAAAACTTTCTGGGATCAGTAGGAGATTATGAAGCCTTCCACATTTAAATTATCAGTCCAACTCAGCCCAGATCAGTGAGATTACTTCAATCTCATTACTATTACACCGCAGATGTGACTACAGGGACAAGAAGATCTGTGGCACACTGAGCCCTGCTCTTGACTACAGGTCTGCCAGGTAAGCAGGTCAGGGAAGTGGCTGCCCAGACTATCACGATTTTGGAACACACTGTTACATACCTGACGCGTCGGTATTTTCTTCCCTTGCATAAAGCACACCCAGGAGACCTAGGAACCACCACGTACCCCTTACCATACCTGCACTTTAGACTAAATACAGATTTGATGGGACATAAAATATCTGAACAGAGGCAAGACAGAGTTTCCACTTCCCTTACTCCCTAATTTATGCTGCACATCTTCCCTACTGGCATTTACAGAGGGGACATTTATTTTTTGCAGATTCTGAAATTATTATCTGGATATTTTCAGTGAAGTATGCATAATTTTACACAAAATTACACTGTACTGTCACAGGAGACTCTTCCTCTTAGATTAGATGCTTATGTTTGGCTCTCATACTTTCTTACAGCTTTATCCCACCGATCTGTTTCTCTGTTAGAAACACATCATCTAACAGGATTAATCACACAGTCTTTAAAATGGTGCACTCCATACATATATAGCATCCTCCTCCACACTCACTCTTTCTCTGTGAAAAATCAAGGATTTCATTACTGCCAGGCTTTTTGCAAGGATCGTTTTACTTGGATCTTCCCTTAACCATTGCTTTAGCTGGTTCTACTTCCTGAACCACCTTTTTAATTTGCAAATAGATAACATGATTTTATTTAAACTTCTTTTCCACATGTCTGGAGCTTAATGAATCCTGTAATATGGAAGCCTACATATTATTGGTTATTGTTCTTGCCAAGGACAGTATGAGGCACAGTCCAGCACCTGTGGTATAAAGTTTTATTATATAACACACTGAGACTGTACTTCTGCATCTTGCAGCAAAGTGGCAAGACACCGCCTGGTGCGTGACTTCCCAAATAGATAATCTCCAAGTATAATCTTACATTCAAACCTGAGCAAGCGATGGTTCCTCTAGAGAAGTTTGGACACGCAGATTCACTCACACAGACGTTAAAACAAAAAATGTACAAAGTGCATATTCTTCAGAAACAAGTTTATATTTTTATGATTAGCCAAAACACTATAAATGGCCTACAACCCATGAGGACCATGTCAATCGTGACAGCAAAACTGACTACTTCAGGCAGAAAAGGAGTTTATCAATACAGACAAAAAATAATTACGTGGAACTGCTGGGAC